>NC_084662.1:2655000-2955000 GCF_019802595.1 Syngnathoides biaculeatus | reverse complement strand
CCATGTCTTTACCATTATTGATGAAATTGTATGGTACAAAACCTTATAAGCATTACACCGCAAATGACAAATGATATCAGGCTTTTTTGTTTACTCGTCCCCAGTTAAATCTGTGTTTGACCAGCGTCACTGGAGACACACTGTTAATGAGTGAAGGTATTTAGAACGCTACTGTCATCAGAGTGCAAAGGGATATCATGATCATGTCACAGTCACACATACACATGACCCACGATGAACCTTCACCTCATTAAGGATTCTGCGTAGCAACTGTCCACTGGGAAATAAATAATGGATCGTAGTGATGAATAAATACAGAAACATCCCAGCGAGAACATGGCTCTTAGGCATCTATGCATAAATATATAAAGTATATTTCTTACACCTTGTTTTAACATCATATTCCAATTTCAAGATCGAGTCTTCCCATCTTCAAGACTTCTCATTTACAAATTGGGGTTAGGGTTCTACTACAGCTTGTCGATAGGATTCCCTGTGACTCATTGCTACTTTAGGCTGTCAGGTTACGTTTGACGAGACTGTCAGTGAAGAGAGTATAAAGTGTGTGCTGTGTTGATGTCAGGGTCATGGCCAAGCCACTGCCATGGGTGGTGCTTCCTGTAAGGGGCATGGCCAAACCACTGCCCTACACCTCTGGCATCTGTCACACAGCAGTGTTACATTGTGGGCACTGATTGACCAAGCATTTAAGTAGTGAATGTGCCATTGGCATTTGCCATTTTGTTGTCTATTCTTTACTGCATCCTAGGATACTCCGCTACTGTGCGTAAGTTCGCAAGTTTAGTGTAGAGCATTCCTTTGTCACAGCGAGCCTGTGCCTGTTTAGTTTGACCATGTCTTGTCCATGTCTCTAAGTTCGCCTTGTAGTCATCGGACCATTTTTTTTGGATCCTACCTGTTGCCTAGCATTTTTGTGCTTCCACCTGTTTTGGACTGCCTTTTTGTGTTTGACCTCCTTCTGGAATAAAACCACCATGTCATGCCCACGCCTTGGAGTCCTGCATTTGGGTCTGCCCCCGTGCCGCTTGCGTATGACAGAACGAACTGGCTAGAACTGGACCCAGCAGGGAAGACTAAGTCACTGGCGTAACTGGCCACGCCGGCAGCCATGACGCCTGTCGGCCTCCTGGAGCTCCCAGCCTGAGGACCAAACATCCCCTATCCAGGTGGGCTTCATCTTGTTGTCCTCGCCTACTGTGCCATCTGCACCTCACGGGTGTCATGATTATTTCTCGACCACCACCTGCTCACAACCGCATGTGTGATTATGACTTGGAGACTGACTTGGATTTTTCTCTTCCGGTGTTCAGTCCAAGTCAGTTTATTTTGCTGCCCCACGCTTCCAGACCCCGAATGCCTTCGCCCTGTGTGTCCAAGTCCTCTTCCTCCGATCCTTTCTGGGGGACCTGTTTGGCCATCTATCCGTTCCCTCCGCGTGGCGGCCAGAGGAAACACCCAAGTAACATGCCGCCTTGTGCCTCCCGCTGCTCTCTGACCAAGCCGCAGTCAACATCCGTCCATGCCTCACAAGCGACCAAGCCCCAGCGGACTGTCACTTCCACCACAGCGACGACCAAGGTACAGCAGACGTCTGTCCAGGCCTTGCCGCCGACTGGACTGCAGCTGGTTTCCGCCCACGCTTCGCCGGCGACCAAACCACAGCGGACTATTGCTTCTGCCTCAGCGACAACCAGGCCCAGCCAACGTCCATACACGCCTTGCCAGCGACTGAGCCTCCGCAGACTATCGCTCGTGCTGCGCTGACGACCAAGCCATAGCAGAATCCACTTCTGCTCAAGTGAACGTCCACCCACGTCTCGCCGGTGACCGAGCCTCAGCCGACTTCAGCCAACACTTCGCCGACGACCGGGCCAGTGGATTCTAAGTCGATTGCGAAGCTTCCGACCTAGAGGGACGATGAGTTCACAGCGCTTGAGGTGCAACGGACCGAGGTCTATGATGCCTTCTTCCGCCATATGCAGGAGCAATTGGAGTGGAGGAGTGCTGAAATTGCGGTAATCGTGGACCAGGTTCAAAGTGACCTGGATTACCAGCCAAGTCCCCTTGTTTTTTCTCCAGCGACGGATTTGCAGCCAAGCCGCAGCCAACCCACGTCCATGCCTTGGTGGCGACCAATCTGCAGCTGACCCACGACCACGCCTCGGCGGCGACCCCTCCTCAGCCACCTGTTCTGGCGGTGACCCCTCCTCAGCTGCCTGTTCCGGCGGCAACCTTTCCTCCTCCATCACGCCCCCTCCAGCTTCTGTTCCGGTGGTGACCCCTCCACGGCCACCTGGCGACCACGCCTCGGCGGCAACTGATCCACGGCCCCCTGATGACCACACCTCGACGGCAAGCGATTCTCGGCCGCCCTTCACTCCTGTTTCAGTAGCGACCCCTCCACAGTCACTTGATGATCACGCCACGACGTCGACCGAGCCATGGTCTCCTAATGACCACAACTCAATGGCAACCGATTCTCGGCCGCCCTTCACTCCTGTTTCAGTAGCGACCCCTCCACAGTCACTTGATGATCACGCCACGACGTCGACCGAGCCATGGCCTCCTGATGACCACGGCTCAACGGCGACTGATTCTCGGCTGCCCTCCACTCCTGTTCACGCGGTGCCCCCTCCACAGCCGCCTCCAGCTCCTGTTGCAGTGGTGACCCCTCCGCGGCCTCCTGGCGACAACGCCTTGGCAGTAACTGATCCACAGCCATTTTACGACCACATTTCTGTGGTGACCGATCCCCGGTCGCCCAATGGCCACGTCTCGGCGGCAACGGATCCATGGCCGCCTGATGACCACGACTTGATGAAGACCAATTCTCGGCCGGCCTCCGCTTCTGTTTCGGCTGCGACTGATCCCATCTTGCCTGTTGCCTATCGTTTTTGTATTTCCACCTGTTTTGGACAGCTTTTTTCTTGTTCAACCTCTTTCAGTAATAAAACCACTCTTAATATCATGCCCTCGCCTCAGAATCCTGCATTTGGGTCTGCCCCCGTGCCGCTCGCGTATGACAATTAATTTGGTTGTATCGAGTAGACTACACGCTTATGGGAGCAATAAGAAGACATAAACACTTTTTATTATCACGTGTTGGCTCTGTAAAAGTCTATTTCAATATGAAATTATGTGCGCCAGTCTTTTGACCACCAAGGAGTGCAGTTCTTTCGAAATAACACGCTTATTTCCCAGAAAAGACATTTCTTTGAGAAAAGGTGAGGTGTTCCACGTTCTTCCCTTTCCATTCATGTTGCAAGGAAGTGATGATTCATCTGAACAATTGTTAGCGCGGGGGGCTGTGCCAAGCATCCTGAGAACAAGCTATCAAAAAGTGATTTTGATATTTTTTTTACCACTTGTAAAAGTCAAAATGCAGGTGTTTTTTTTGTACCAATCTGAACTGATCTTACTTCCTTGGTCTAAACAGGGATTTAAATGATGCACATGATTGCTGGAACACAGGAAAAATTCCAGAAACCCAAATCTCAGTGTGGGATCTGAATGGAAATTAGGTGTCAAACTCAAAACCCGGAGCCCAGATCCGTGAAATAATGTGCATTACTTTGCCATTGTGACTTGAGGCCCCGTACTTCAGTGGTTAGAGCACTGGTTTGCTAAACCAGGGGTTGTGGGTTCGTATCCCACTGGGGCCTCCATTCCCTGAGAAGGGTTGCATCAGGAAGGGCATCCGGCGTAAAAATTGTGCCAAACATATGTGCTTTTCATCTGAGATGACATGCTGTGGCGACCCCGAAAGACAAGCCGAAAGAAACTTACTTTGCCATTGTGAGACTTCAAATCAAATGTACTGAGATAAAAGTGGCCAGAGGTACAGAAACCAGAACAGTCACACAAAGGAAGCTAAAGAAGTTGACACCTCTTCTCAAAAAGACCTACAACATCACACCACGTGGTTATCTGCTCTGCATTTGCCTTCTTAATATTCAACCCCAGCACCACAGTTATCTTTCACACCACCATTTTTCAGATTACATTGTCTGCGTAAAAGTTAATCCACCTGTGTGCTTCTACTGCCGCTCTTGTACTTCGGCCACTGTTCTTTCATCTTCTGGAAGAAAGTGTGCAAAACAGCAATTTCTATCTTTTTTGTTGTCTACCACCATCTTACCTTCAAGTTCCTTTCCTGAGTGCTGATTTACCCATCACTTCATCATGATAGCTGTTTCCTTCACCAACATGTCTATGTGTAATCAGCACCAATCACTACTTTCTCTGTATGGGATGCTCAGAACTACATTGTCTAGAATCTAGACCAGGGTCAAAACCATTCATCAAGACACTAGATGAATGGTTTTGATCCTTGTTAGCGGTACACAATCCTGCAAGTATCACGTGCTCATCCGCAGAACCCTTCCTAATTAGAAAAATAAATGATACTCTATTTTATAATTCAAAAGCGCTAACCAATTGATTGTACTTTCCTTGTAGATCCTCAGTCATACATGTCTTGGTAATCCGCAAAGGTTGAATCATGGTGACTGGACTGTTCTTATATCTTGTTTGTTTAACAAACACAAACAGTCCAGTTGCCATGTTTCAACCTTTGCAAATGTATATCTTATTGGTGAACAAAATGAGCGACGTATTAGTTACACACAAAATAATTATGTTCACAGAATAATACCAACAAATGATTTTCACACAAAAAACAACACAATAATTCAAATAAATTCAACATTACCCTAAATTAATATGCATTTTGCTGTTGCTTTCTCCTAGGTAAATGCCACTCATATCATTTTCACAATAAGGTTCCATTCTTTTTTTTTATTATTGCTACAATCCTTGAAAAGGGTTGATTGGCAAGAGTTTTTTTTTAATTCTTTTCAAATCTTCAGTATTAATAGCACATGTATTGATGTTGACAAAAAAAACAAAATACTTTTTTTTTTTAAATTGCAATTTATGATGTATTTTTGGAGCACGGTGCTGCAGCTGTAAAGGGTTGGCCTCACAGTCCTGGGTTCAATCCCGGACCTGCCTGTCTGAACACATCCCAAAAACATGCATTAACTGGAGACTCTAAATTGCCCCTTGGTGTAATTGTGAGTCTCGATGTGCCCTGCAATTGGCTGGCAACAAGTTCAGGGTGTACCCAGCGTCGTGCCTGTTGACAACTGGGATTGGCTCCAGCACTCCCCACGACCCTTGTGAGGGACAAGCGGCAAAGAAAATGGATGTATTGATGACTTATTATTGGCTTACGGTATGACAACTGTAAAGCGTTGGTCTCACAGTTCTGGGGTCCAGGGTTCAATCCCGGTCCCGCCTGTGTAGAATTTGCATATTCTCCCCATGCATGTGTGGGTTTTCTCCGGGCACTCCGGTTTCCTCCCACATCCCAAAAACATGCATTAATTAAAGACTCAAAATTTCCCCTAGGTGTGCTTGGGAGTGTGAATGGTTGTACATTTCTTATGTGACCTACAGTTGGCTGGCAACCAGTTCAGGGTGTACCCCTTCCTCCTGCCCAATGACAGCTGGGATAGGCTCCAGCACCCCTGTAACCCTTATGCGCATAAGTGGGTAAGAAAATGGATGGATGGATTTTTAAATCCTCATCATCATCATCAGCCATTATCTACCCACTGCAAGATGAAGGCCTCCTTCATGTTTCTAAATGCTACGACATTTTTAAATATTGTTGTGTGGGTTTTCCACCATGGAACCCGTGTGATTGCCTCACCGAATCCCTGGGGTTCATTTGAAACTGGGTTAAGAAACAATGGTCTAGATCTTTCCAGAATTTCTCTTTCACCTCTTTGTCACATCCTACCTGTGGGAAATAGCCACTAATCATATTATACATGAAATGAAATCACATTACACACACCCTCAATTCCAAGTTTCAGCCTCATCACTCTATCTGACACTATTTAACCCTTCTTTTCAATAGGATCTACTTCATATTTCTTCCCAACTACATCATGGTAAAAGTATTTCAACCCTGCCCCTAAGTTTTTAGCTTTACTGCTTTTCCAACAGCTCTCTAACCTTTCTCCCATTCATCATATCAACCAACTCCCCATCTTTCACCACATTACTTGTAACATTGTATTGCTCAGTAACTCTGTTTTTTTAATGTCTTGATGTCTCAAAACTATTATCTGTCGATTGACTGTCTATTGTTGTACTAAACCGGCTCCAACTACCGGAGACTCATTCTATGTGTTTTTGAAAAGTTTGGCAAATGAAGACGATTCTGATTCTTTTCACACACATAGACATACGCGCACATACGCAGACAAATCCACTGTCGCACAAAACAAGCAATTAGTTTGAGGCTTGAAAACTTTATATTGTAAAAAAGATATTGTAAAGCAAGCACCGGTCACTTTCATTTAGGTAAGAGGCACCAAAACATTTTTAATTGGATCTCTGTCTCGTTATATAGAAAAAACAATCAGATGCAAAACCATACTTGCTGAGACTTCCTCTCTGAGCACACTATGGTAGACAATGGATGCTGGATCCTGGTAGTAGGTCCAGTGAGAGGAAAAACAAATGGAAAAGAGTATAACTTCCACTTGTAGGATGTGACATCAATTCCCTTAACGTCATGTACAGCAAGTTACATGCAATACCCCCCCCCCCCCCACACACACACATGAACAATCTCAGCATCGGATGTATTCCCAGAGAACGCTGACAGGAAATAGACATACGACCACTAACCCATCCATGCTGTTTGTTTACATAAGCACTGATAGCGCCCTACTCGTCCACAAAAATAAAGTGGAACCTCCTAAGGACTCAAAGTCAAAGATGTCATCGTGCCTGATATTGCCCAATCCACCAGGTTATTCCATGGGACTGTAGTTCAAGATTGATCAAAAGCATGAACTAAAAAATGTTTCCTAATTTTTGGTCTGTGATACCAACACAAAAGAAAATGTGTGATCATCATCCCAAACTGGTAATATGGTACCTAATTGTTTTTGCTCCCTTAAGGCATGTCCCCACAGTGTAATTTGTCTCCAAAATATCAATTTTGCATGACAGAAGCTTTCATGGCAAAAATGGAGTCAAATATTTGTGACTATACAATGTTTATTTCCAATATTTGGGAACATGGGTCCACTTATTCAATTATCATATCATACAGTGTTGTCACACACTGTGGCTGTTAATTCATAATAAACGTAATGGGTGAGACATTGTTTCCTTTATTTATTGGAGGGAACGTTGTTGGTTGTGCCAAAAGTGATTTCATACAACTACCACAAACACAGAAGTAATTGTTTTATTTTTCTGGTGGGATTTTTTCAAAATGGTTTGCATTTGGATCACTCCCAAAAATACCAATAGATAGCGAAGGACTGGTTCGTGTGGTAAAGAGGGGAACTGATGTCCATCAGCTGACTTCGAGGGAAAGGCAGACTACATCCTGGACAAGTAGCTTGTCATTCACAGGGTATACTGTAGATGGATCATCTTCACATAATTTAATCAAAAACAGTAAAGACATAACCCACTGAATTTCCTTTCAAAAATGAAGTAAATTTACTTATTTACTCATATATATTTATGAATGCGCCAATAAAGACAAGTGCCATGGTTTTAGTGAGTATTTAAAGTGTATGTATCGTCAATTTTCAAGCACAACTTATCTTATGTAGACGAAAATATATGTTCAACTGTACCATAAAATGCACATCTTGTTGCATGTTTTTACTGGACATATAAGTATTTATGAATTAAAGTCCGCAAACTTTGACCTAGTTTCCCATACCTGAAAAACGCCTCCTTCCGTGTGGCTTACCTCTGACGTCACAGCTAGGAGACCTGCTGTCGTGGGACTAGCTTTTAGTTGTAGCATTGCCTGTTGACGACAAAAATTTGTTTTGAGAATTCCTCAGTGATTGTAAGCTAAAAACAATCCATAAGAATGGTGAATATGTGTGATCTGGTCACAGTTTACATTATTTTCTCAAAGACCCAAGCCTTAGAAGACGGTGGGTCAGCTTTGTGCAAACGACTGGTGGACTCATGTCTGAGATGGGTTTTAAGTGTAAAAAAATATTAAACCTGGATCAGCACCAACCATACATCCAGTTCCGACACCTGAACAGATCGGGGTTACTCAAGGGACCAGATCCGTACTTGGATCAGCCACTGAACCTGGACATGGTTTGACAAGCTCACCCCCCAGAAAGTGCCAAAACTGTGACGAGCTTTTGCAAAAAGACAAGTTGCGGAGGTATGTTGATCATCTTTTATTTCTAGAAAACTTTGAACATTATTGACTTTGAATGAAAGCAGCATATGTCGTTCTTGGCGAATGGTAAATCGTTTTACCATTCTCAACTAGAAAAATAGCATAATATTGTGCACAAACGGCGGCATAGTGGCGCAGCTGGAAAGTGTTGGCCTCACAGTGCTGAGGACCTGGGTTGAATGCCTGCTGTCCTGTGTGGAGTTTACATATTCTACCTGTGACTGTGTGGGTTTTCTCCAAGCACTCTGGTTTTCTCCCACATCCCAAAAAACATGCAACATTAATTGGACACTCTAAATTGGCCCTAGGTGTGATTGTGACTGCAGCTGTTTGTCTCTATGTGCCCTGCGATTGGCTGGCAACCAGTTCAGGGTGTACCCTGCCTCCTGCCGGTTGACAACTGGGATAGGGTCCAGCACTCCCGTGACCCTTGTGAGGATAAGCGGCTAAGAAAATGGATGGATGGACAAACCTTTTATTTATTTATTTGTTTATTTATTTATGTACTGGTCTGGATACTATCTGGTTATGGCGTCAGTTTAACATGTGAAATTATATTTATGGTGAAGAAAATTATGACCAGCTATGGGACCACCATATGGTAGGTTAATTGAAGTGTCTAAATTTTCCGTAGGTCTGAATGTGAGTGTAAATACTTTATATAGGCCCTGCGGTTGGCTTGCAACTACTGCAGAATATAGCTAGCCTTGTGCCTGAAAATCGTTGGTATAGCATGCCTGCGATTCTAGTGATAATAAGAGGGACAGAAAATAAATGGATCGATGAAAATCAAATAAACGCCAAAACACTTACATTTCAGAAAAAATAACAAAATACCAAAACATTTTTACATTTCAGATTGTTTTTTTTAACAACGCACACACACACACACACCACACACACACACACATGCACACACACACAACACACACACACACACACACATGCACGCGCACGCACACACACACTCACAAAAAACAAAAAAAAAGATGAAACAAACTACAATTGACACAAACCGGAATGGCATTTCTATGCATTTTCGTTGAAGGACAGGACCTGCTCAAATATTATTGGCTTCAGGACACATGCTGCTGCACTATAATTGGTTACTGTATCCCAATAGAACATTGTACTTGATAACATTTCTTGAACCATAATTACAAATGATTAGTTAAGGAAGAAGCAGATTGCAAATGTGATGTTGGCATTTGAAAGGAACCTTGCATACATTCTGGTTATAAGCTATGCTTTTTCATTGACAGGCATATTACAAATTATGAATATAGTTTAGCACTGATGTAACACAACATCTGATGCTTTACGTACTAATGGAAAGCAGAAGGGAGACCTAAATCCTAGTGCTAGACCCAACAATAACAAAACTTCTGTTAATTTGCTTTTTGTTTTATTTTGTACAACAGATACATAATTGGAATGGACTTGTTAGATCTGTGAAGCCTACCCTCCACGCGATGCAAGAGACAATCCTGTTGAAGCGGGGCGCGTTCCAGCCAAGAAAGTACAGTGGTATCTCTACTTGCGAAAGTCTCTAATAACAAAAGATTCAGGTTACGAAAAGCCTCCCTGGAAAATATTTGTCTCGAGTTAGGAAAGAAATTCAGGATACAAAAAGAAAAAAAATGGCGCAGTATTCAACCAAACGTAAACATCCTGTATTGTATCTTCGTTTGAAACCGCAGTGATAGAGTGGCTCTCCCATTTGCCACCGCTGGAGCACTTTCCTGGCATCAGATTGGCTAGAAGGGATTTCAATCTCTAGCCATAATGCAAATCTTGTCTCTTGGTATGTGTGGCGCAATAGAGCAGCTCTATCTATTGGCAGGCACGTAGCATCTTCTGTGGCATTATCACATCCCTCCATTGGCTCGGAGTGATCAAGTTCTTTACCTGGAACGCACTTCCTGTATGCTAGTCACTGAATCTATTGTCATATACCCTTGCGCACACTGGACAACTTCTTCACGGATTTATTCATCTTTTTTCACCATGGGCCCCAGGAAATGAATGGCCAGTGCCATCATGCTCCTGCCTTATGGCCTCATACCGCTCCTGCTCGACTTGAGAAGTTCGAATTGGAGGTTGAACCTGAAGTTCAACAGTTTTGTCCGTTTTCTGGAATGTACAAGTGTATTGTTTATTGTAAATGTATTTTCTGAAATATTAACGGGTTTTGGTATTTTATTTTCTCCCCCTAAAATGTGTAAGAATTTCAAAATTTGTGATATTGTTTTGCACTTCCAGGCCACTCTACTTTGACCCCACGTGTTGAACTTTGATTAGGGAAAAAAAATATGACTATTCGAAATGTGGCAGAAGGGTTCTGAAATTTAAATAATAGGATTATTGAAACCGTTGCACTAATTTAACAGAAAATGTACTATAATCAGATGATTGAGGCTCTACACCTTGTGTGTGTTTAGAGTAGACCTCGTGAGGCTGGTGGAGACTCCTCAAGTGTTATTTCAGGTCAGGTGACTGTGGAGCAGGAGACTGGGGCAAAATAATAATCTTTCAGTGTCAGACTATTGTTTCATGGGTTTTGAGTGAACAACTCCTATTATTGTTGCTATGGGAGGTTGAACAGGATCAGGTTTATTGAAGCAGATTTTCTGAAATTATATGACTGAACTAAAATGATCTTGTGGTGCTTCAGCATTGCTGGAATAAGGCAGATTTGTCTTTGTAAGGGACACATGAACCAGGCCATGTAAAAAGTTATCCTTCAGCATGACAATGTAACATAACCCTAATTGTTTTTTTTCACCCACCCGGCAGGATAACACGGCATCCCACACCATCTACAAATGATGAATAGCCAAATCTCTCATCCGAATCCCAATTGAACAATCTTGAGAAGGTTGACAAGAGAAAGATGTTTGGTCAAAAGCCATTATAGAAAGTCAAGATGTTGAGATTGTTTAAACAGGAACTTGTTTTAATCAGCATTATTGGGAATCTAAAAATGTACTCATCTTTGTTTTTCTTTTGTCCTTTCCAATCATTTGTCTTTGGAATGCAGGCGTAATGTGGTCAGCAGGCTGTAAAAATGTTTATTTGACACACATAGCTGTCAATAGTAACACCAGAAAAAAATTAGAATTGGGAATGTGTCTGCTATTTCTTTCCAGAGTCTTACTTTTTACAGATTTACAGTTTAATTCTTTTTTTTTTTTTTTTTTGTCATGACTATCACAGTCAAGGCCTATCCCGGCTGTCAATGGGCAGGAGGCAGGGTAAACCCTGTACCCTAACACCCTGGACTGCTTGCCAGGCAATCGTAAGGCACATGGAGACATACAAAAGTCACACGCAACTTCACACTTAGGGGCTATTTAATGTCTCCAATTAAGCCATGATTTTGGGATTTGGGAGGAAACCAGAGTGCCCGGAGAAATTCCACGCGGGCACGGAGAGAACATGCAAACTCCACACAGACGGGGCCGTGATTCAACCCGGGTCCTCAGAACTGTGAGGCCAATGCTTTCCAGTCGCTCCACCGTGCCGCCGATTATAAAACCATTCTCCACTATTTCCTCTGTCTTTTTCTGGGTTCAGTCAACATTGATGTGATCCTATTGTGATAAAATCAGTGCTATAAAATTAACAATTAACACAAGGTATCTGAGATCAGATTAGAGAAAGCTGCCCCACCGTGTCACCCAAGAACTTCTTTCCTTCCAGCTTGTCTTGTTAGCAGCCGCCATAGCATGTCATCTTTTTCTATTGAAGCCTATCTCCTGCAAATTCCTCTCTCACACCCACTGCCCTCATGTCTTCCCTCACAACATCCATCAACCTTCTCATTGGTCTTCCGTTTGCTCCATCCTCAGCACCCTTCTACCAATATACTCACCCTCTCACCTCTGAACATGTCAAAACCACCGAAGTGTGCTCTCTCGCACGTGTCTCCAAAACACCCAACTTTGCCTGTCCCTCTAATGAGGTCAATTATAATCCTGTCCAACCAGCTCACTCCTCACGAGAACCTCAACATCTTCTTTTCTGCCACCTCCAGTTCTGCTTCCTGTTGTCTCTACAGTGCCACTGTCTCTAATCCATACATCATGTCAGGCCTCAACACTCTTTAATAAACTTGGCCCTTCATCCTTGCAGAGACTCTTCTGTCACATAACATACCACACACTTTCCGTCAGCTTCCAACCTGCTTGGACCCGTTTCTTCACTTCCTTACAAACAGCCAAGCTCTGGATTGTTGACCCCAAGTATTTGAAATCGTCCACCCTCGCTATCTCTTCTTTCTGGAGTCTCACTCTTTCCCCTCCACCTCTCTCATTCACGCACACACAGTATATTCTGTTTTACTTTGGCTAATCCTCATTCCTCTCCTTTCCAGTGCATGCGTCCATCTTTGTAATTGTTCCTCCACCTCTCCTTGCATTCACTGCATGTTACAGTATCATCTGCAAACATCATGGTCCAAGGGTCCAGTCTAACCTCATCTGTCAGCCTATCCATTACCACAGCAAATAAGAAGGAGCTCAGAGCTGATCATTGATCCAGTCCCACCTCCACCTTAAATTCTTCTGTCAAACCTACGGCACACCTCATCATTGTTCTGCAGCCCTCATACATGATCTGTATTCTTCTAACATATTTCTCTGCCACACCAAACTTACGCATACAGTACCACGGTTCCTCTCTTGGTACTCTGGCATAGCCTTTCTCTAGATCCACAAAAACACAATGTATCTCCTACTGTGTACTTTTCCGAGAGTATCCTCAAGGCAAATAGTGCATCTGTGGTACTCTTTTTAGGCATGAAATCATACTGTTGCTCGCAGATACCTCTGTCCCGAGTCTAGCCTCCATTACCCTTTCCCATGGCTTCATTGCGTGGCTCATCAACTTTAGTCCTATTGCCATATTTCCCACAGTTCTGCAAATGGCCTTTGTTCTTAAAAATGGAAACTATCTCACTTTTCCTCCATTCTTGAGGTATGTTCTCACCGATACTGTTCGAAAATATATATATGTGTGGCTTTTCTCCAGGCACTCTGGTTTCCTCCCACATCCCAAAAACATACAACATTAATTGGACACTCTAAATTGCCCCTAGGTGTGATTGTGAGTGTGACTGTTGTCTGTATCCATTTATCCTCCAAATGGCTGGCAACCAGTTGAGGGTGTACTCTGCCTCCTGCCCGTTGACAGCTGGGAAAGGCTCCAGGTGAGGATAAGCGGCTAAGAAAATGGATGGATGTCGTGAGCACGCAGCGAGGGAGAGGACCCAAATGCAGGACTCTGAGTCAAGGACATGATGTTGAGGGTGTTTTTTTCAGGTTGTGAGTTTGTATCTCACTGGGGCCTCTACTCCTCAAGAACGGTTGCGTCAGGAAGGGCATCCAGCGTAAAAACTGCCAAACAAATATGAGTGTTCATCTGAGATGTCATGCTGTGGCGACCCCTAATGGGAGCAGTCCGAAAAACGCATGGGAAAAATTCCATCCATCCATTTTCTTAGCAACTTTATCCTCACGAGAGTCGCGGGGAGTGCGAGCGCCTACCCAAGTGTCAACGAGCAGGAGGCAGGGTACACCCTGACCTGGATGGCAGCCAATTGCAGGGCACATGGAGACAAACACCCACACTCACAATCACTCCTAGGGGCAGTTTTGATTATCCAATTAATGTTGCATGTTTTTTGGGACGTGGGAGGAAACAGGAGTGCCCGGAGAAAACCCATGCAGGCACACAGAGAACATGCAAACTCCATGCAGGCGGGTCCGGGATTGAACCTGGGACCTCAGAACTGTGAGGCCAACGCTTTCCAACTGAACCACCGTCCCGCCTGGCCAAAAGTTAAAGTCCAAGAATCCTGAAACAAGGTCCGAAAGACAAGGCAAAGCTTGGAAGGCAGAGGCACAAAGGCGAGGCAACAGGCAAGGTCCAAAAACATGAAAAAAGGTCCGATGACTACGAGGAAAAACCTGAAAACATGAACAAAAATGTGAATTGACTATCGTGGCACCGGAACGCTGTAATGAGGGGAAGCACGGCAAGATGCTTGCGTTGTCATGCACAATGATCCGGTGTTTCACACACACACAAAAAAAACAAACTGGCAAATGCAAGAGTAACTCAAGGCTTAAATGTCTGGTCTAATTAGCATTCATATGGCGCAGGTGTGGATTAAGAAGACAAAGGTAGAGCAGAGAACCATGTGGTGGAAGTTGAGAAAGGAAGAATGCGGCGTTTCGGAAAGAGGTGAGACAGGCTCTCGGTGGACAGCAGAAGCTCCCGGAAGACTGGACTACGACAGCCAAGGTAATCAGAGAGACAGGCAGGAGAGTACTTGGTGTGTCTTCTGGTACGAAAGGGGAGAAGGAGACTTGGTGGCGGAACCCCAAAATACAGGGAGTCATCCAAGGAAAGAGATAAGTGAAGAAGAAGTGGGACACTGAGAGGACTGAGGAGAGGCGAAAGGAGTACATAGAGATGCGACGTAGCGCAAAGGTAGGGGTGGCAAAGGCAAAACAAGAGGCATATGAAGACGTACACCAGGTTGGACACGAAAGAAGGAGAAAAGGATCTCTACAGGTTGGCCAGACAGAGGGATAGAGATGGGAAGGATGTGCAGCAGGTAAGGGTGATTAAGGATAGAGACGGAAATGTGTTGACTGGTGCCAGTGGTGTACTAAATAGATGGAAAGAATACTTTGAGAAGTTGATGAATGAAGAAAATGAGAGAGAAGGAAGAGTTGAAGAGGCAAGTGTGAAGGACCAGGAAGTGGCAATGACTAGTAAAGGGGAAGTCAGAAAGGCACTACAAACGATGAAAAATGGAAAGGCAGTTGGTCCTGATGACATACCAGTGGAGGTATGGAAGCAATTTGGAGAGGTGGCTGTGGAGTTTTTGACCCACTTATTCAACAGAATACTAGCGGGCGAAAAGATGCCTGAAGAATGGAGGAAAAGTGTTCTACTTCCCATTTGTAAGAACAAAGGCGATGTTCAGAGCTGTGGGAATTATAGAGGAATAAAGTTGATGAGCCACACAATGAAGTTATGGGAAAGAGTAGTGGACTCAGGACAGAAGTAAGTATCTGTGAGCAACAGTATGGTTTCATGCCTAGAAAGAGTCCCACAGATGGACATGTATGATGGCAGCAGAACAATGGTGAGGTGTGCCTTAGGTGTGACAGAAGAATTTAAGGTGGTGGGACTGCACCAGGGATCAGCTCTGAGCCCCTTTCTGTTTCCAGTGGTAATGGATAGGCTGACAGATGAGGTTAGACTGGAATCCCCTTGGACCACTATGTTTGCAGATGATATTGTGATATGCAGTGAAAGCAGGGAGCATGCAGAGGAACAATTAGAAAGATGTAGACATGCATTGGAAAGGAGAGGAATGAAGATTAGCCGAAGTAAAAAAGGATATATGTGCGTGAATGAGAGAGGTGGAGGGGGAAGAGTGAGGCTACAGGGAGAAGAGATAGCGAGGGTGGAGGACTTCAAATATTGAGGGTCAACAATCCAGAGCAATGGTGAGTGTGGTAAGGACGTGAAGAAACGGGTCCAAGTAGGTTGGAACAGCTGGCGGAAGGTATCTGGTGTGTTATGTGACAGAAGAGTCTCTGCTAGGACGAGGGGCAAAGTTTACAAAACAGTGGTGAGGCCGGCCATGATGTACGGATTAGAGACGGTGGCACTGAAGAAACAACAGGAAGCAGAACTGGAGGTAGCAGAAATGAAGATGTTGAGGTTCTCGCTCGGAGTGAGCAGGTTGGATAAAATTTGAAATGAGCTCATTAGAGGGACAGCCAAAGTTGGATGTTTTGGAGAGAAGATTCGAGAGAGCAGACTTAGATGCTTTGGACATGTTCAGAGACAAGAGAGTGAGTATATTGGTGGAAGGGTGCTGAGGATGGAGCTGTGGGGTTAGAGAGGAAGATGCAGAAGATAGGCTAAGATGGCAAAAGATGACACGCTGTGGCGACCCCTAATGGGACAAGCCGAAAGGAAAAGAAGATGACGCAGGTGTGGAGCTGCTGCCAGAGGCAGATCATCCCAGGGAAGTGGCTTGGCCATGCCCCTGACAATGGATATAAGTATTTGAACACCCTGCTATATTGCGAGTTCTCCCACTTAGAAATCATGGAGGGGTCTGAAATTTTCATCGTACCTGCATGTCCACTATGAGAGAGATAATCTAAAAAGAAAGATCCAGAAATCACAATGGATGTTTTTTTAGCGATTTATTTGTGTGAAACAGCTACAAATAAGTATTTGAACACCTGACAAAACCAATGTTAAGATTTGGTACAGTAGCCTTTGTTTGCAGTTACAGAGGTCAAACATTTCCTGTAGTTGTTCACCAGGTTGGGCTTCGGGGATTGCTGCCTCACTGCAGGAGGGATTTTGGCCCACTCCTCTACACAGCTCTTCTCTCGATCAGGTTTTTGGATTGTCACTGAGAAACACGGAGTTTCAGCTCCCTCTAAAGATTTTCTTTTGGGTTTAGTTCTGGAGATTGACTAGGCCACACCAGAACCTTGATGTGCTTCTTACAGAGCCACTCCTTGGTTTTCCTGGCTGAGTGCTTCGGGTCATTGTCATGTTGAAAGACGCAGCCATGACCCATCTTCAATTCTCTGACTGAGGGAAAGAGGTTGTTTCCCAAAATCTCTCAATACATGGCCGCAGTCATCCTCTCTTTAATACAGTGCAGTCGTCCTGTCCCATCTCCAGAAAAACACCCCCAAAGCATGATGCTACTACCCCCATGCTTCACAGTAGGGATGGTGTTCTTGGGATGGAACTCATCATTCGTCTTCGTCCAAACACAGTTCGTGGAATTATGACCAAAAAGTTCAATTTTGGTCTCATCTGACCACAAAACGTTCTTCCATTGCTCCTCTGTATTATCCAAATGGTTATTGTCAAACTTAAAACTGGCCTTGACATGTGCTGGTTTCAGGAGGGGAACCTTCCGTGCCATGCATGATTTCAAACCATGACATCTTAGTGTATTACCAACAGTCACCTTAGAAACGGTGGTCCCAGCTCTTTTCAGGTCATTGACCAAGTCCTGTCGTTTAGTCCTGGGCTGATTCCTCACCTTTCTAAGGATCATTGAGCCCCCACGAGGTGATATCTTGCATGGGGCTCCACTGCAATTGAGATTGACCGTCATGTTTAGCTTCTTCCATTTTCTAATGATTGCTCCAACAGTGGACCTTTTTTCACCAAGCTGCTAGGCAATTTCTCCGCAGCCCTTTCTAGATGTGTGGAATTATACAATTTTGTCTCTGGTGTCTTTGGATAGCTCTTTGGTCTTGGCCATGTTACAAGTTTTAGTCTCACTGATTGTATGGTGTGGACAGGTGTCTTTATGCAGCTAACGACCTCACACAGGTCCATCTGATTCAGGATAATACATGGAGTGGAGGTGGACTTTTAAAGGCATACTAACAGGTCTTTGAGGGTCAGAATTCTAACTGATAGAGAGGTGTTAAAATACTTATTTGCAGCTGTATCACACAAATAAATCGTTAAAAAAAAATCATACATTGTGATTTCAGAGTGGGCAGTAATTGCAATTCAGGACTGAAGAGTCTCGGTTTTGGCCAGACATTAATGAGGACATCAAATATGAAGTACTGTATTATTTAATTGACCATCTAAGAAGATGGATTGACACTAAATTAAGTGTTAGATGTTCATGCTGTAATCATACACCAAGATAATTATTGTGATCAAGATGAATGGTCTGACTGCAACATGAGAAGTAAGATATAATCGAGAGTAAAGGAGACCACCAAAGTCAGACAATTCAGTTTGACTGGTTAATGACTGTTGTACAGCACGTGGGTGTTTGCGAACAAAAATGTGTGTGCGTGTGTTAACATTCTTCAAATTGCCTGTATTGCGCTTCGCCTTGCCGATGACAAAAATAAATGTCGTCATGGATGGATAATCTGTGTAATGGCATAACTTCCTTTATGCACACACATGTGCACAGACAAAAACACCTTGCAGTTGCATGATCAAATAGTGCCCTCTGTTCTCTGTTGTTGCAGGGTTTTGTGCAGACAGGCTTCATTAATTGGAAACAGAGAGCAGAGGAAACCACACTGAGGACATATGTTTCCAAGTAGACATTTGGGCTTGAAAGTACATGGGAAGGCTATTGTGGCCTATCCAATCAGGAAATCCATAAAAACACATGAGCCCACATTTGCTACTGTAATAGAAAACATTGTGACAAATAATTTAACTTGTTTGTTTGTTTGTTTGTTTGAATGACAGAGTACAACTATTCTTCAATGGAATTCAATTGCAGCTCAAGCTAAATAAAATAAAAGAGCAGAGCAAAACTAAACAATTAAACGAAATAAAAATAAGTGAACTCAAAATCAAGAATGGATTTTGGGGCTAATGCTGCTCATTGTGCTCATCACAAACATGCAGATTGTGATTCAAGAAATGACAAACAGAAGTTCATAAAAAAAATGTTCACAATTTGTTTTACTGGGTGGCATGGTGGAGCAGCCGGAAAGCGTTGGCCTTTCAGTTCTGAGGATTCGGGTTCAATCCCAGCCCTCCCTGTGTGGAGTTTGCATGTTCTCCCCGTGCCTGTGAGGGTTTTCTCCAGGCACTCTGGTTTCCTCCCAGATCCCAAAAACATGCAACATTAATTGGACACTCTAAATTGCCCCTAAGTGTGATTGTGAGTGTGGCTGTTTGTCTCTATGTGCCTTTCGATTGGCTGGCAACCAGTTCAGGGTGTACCCCGCCTCCTGCCAGTTTATAGCTGGGATAGGCTCCAGACCTCCCACAACCCTTGTGAGGATAAAAGGCTAAAGAAATGGATGGATGGATTTGTTAGACTGCAGCCTTTTGCTAAAATTAATTGAGTTCATTTTTCCCCTCATTATTGTACACACAGCACCTCATATAGAGATTGTGCACCTACGTCGTAAAAATCACGTGATTTTTGTTTACGTTGATATTTTGATGGTCAAACAAAGCATTGTTGAAAGTTAATTCCGTTGAGACAAACCGAAAATATTTGTTATTGCACGAAGCCCAGAGTTTTGCTTTATACTGTTAAACATGTATAAGGTGATAATAAACTAAGATAAATGGAATAATTAGAGACACTTGGCATAGAGGATCCATATTTAATGCTGAAGTCGATGTTTTCGGCAATAAGAAATTTGACTGTTAATTCGCTTCTGCTTGACTTGGAGAACTGGATATACACATGTATCTGGTGAATAAGTTGTTGAGAGTTACACAGAAGAGTTTGAAAGGGGATAAAAGTCTGGACGCACGCAAATACTTCGTTGCTGGATCTGTTCTACAATCAGGAATAAATACCACATAGTGAAGGACCTACTCAATTTTTTCAATGCGAATACCAATATTTAAATAAATGACCCCTGGTTTTACACAAAATCGCATTCATCAACTATGATTGGAAAAAAAATGGAGGATAGGGAGTCGTCTGCTCCGTACACGGAAGCGTATTGCTGCTACACCCTTACCTCCATAAACCTCTCCCACAGACGGTTGATTATTATTTTTGAATACGCATTGTTCTCAGATGAGTCAACTTGACATTATAAATACTTCTTAAGAATTTGAGATTCAGAAGAATAATTCTTCTTCCTCTTTTCTTTTTGGCTTGTCCTGTTAGGGGTCACCACAGCGTGTCATCTTTTTCCATCTAAGCCTATCTTGTGCATCTTCTTCTCTAACACCCACTGTCCTCATGTCCTCCCTCACAACATCCATCAACATTTTCTTTGGTATTCCTCTCGCTCTTTTGTCTGGCACCTCCATCCTCAGCGCCCTTCTACCAATATACTCACTCTCTTGTCTCTGAACATGTCCAAACCATCTAAGTCTGCGCTCTCTAACCTTGTCTCCAAAACATCCAACTTTGACTGTCCCTCTAATGAGCTTGTTTCTAAATTTATCCAACCTGTTCACTCCAAGTGAGAACCTCAGCATCTTCATTTCTGCTACCTCCAGTTCTGCTTCCTGTTGTTTCTTCAGTGCCGTCTCTAATCCGTACATCATGGCCGGCCTCACCACTGTTTTGTAAACTTTGCCCTTCGTCCTAGCAGAGACTCTTCTGTCACATAACACACCAGATACCTTCCGCCAGCTGTTCCAACCTACTTGGACCCATTTCTTCACATCCTTACCACACTCACCATTGCTCTGGATTGTTGACCCTCAATATTTGAAGTCCTCCACCCTTGCTATCTCTTCTCCCTGTAGCCTCACTCTTCCCCCTCCACTTTTCTCATTCACGCACATATATTCTTTTTTACTTCGGCTAATCTTCATTCCTCTCCTTTCCAGTGCATGCCTCCATCTTTCTAATTGTTCATCCTCCTGCTCCCTGCTTTCACTGCAGCTACAAATGTCATCTGCGAACATCATAGTCCAAGGGGATTCCAGTCTAACCTCATCTGTGAGCCTATCCATTACTACCTTAAACAGGAAGGGGCTCAGCGCAGATTCCTGATTCAGTCCCACCTCCACCTTAAATTCTTCTGACACACCAACGGAACACCTCACCGCTCTTCTGGTGCCCTCATACATGTCCTGTACTATTGTAACATATTTCTCCACCACACCAGACTTGCGCAAGCAGTACCACAGTTCCTCTCTTGGTACTCTTTCCTAGGCTTTCTCGAGTTCTAAAAATACACAATGCAGCTCTTTCTGACCTTCTCTGTACTTTTCCACAAGCATCCTCAAGGCAAATAATGCATCAGTGGTACTCTATCTAGGCATGAAACCATACTGTTGCTCGCAGATATTTACTTCTGTCCTGAGTCTAGCCTCCACTACTCTTTCCCATAACTTGATTGTGTGGCTCATCATCTTTATTCCTCCATAGTTTCCACAGCTCTGAACATTACTTTTGTTCTTAAAAATGGGGAGTAGCTCACCTTTCTGCCAGTCTTCTGGCATCTTCTCTCCTCGTAGTATTCTATTGAATAAATTGGTCAAAAACTCCACAGCCACCTCTCCAAATTGCTTCCATACCTCCACTGGTATGTCATCATTACCAACTGTCTTTCCATTTTTCATTCTGTTCAGTGCCTTTCTAACTTCCCCCTTACTAATCATTGCCACTTCCTGGTCATTCACGCTTGCCTCTTCAACTCTCCCTTCTCTCCCATTCTCTTCATTTATTAATTTCTCAAAGTACTCTTTCCATCTACTTAACACACTATTGGCACCAGTCAACATATTCCCATCGCTATCCTTAATCACCTTTATTTGCTGCACATCTTTCCTATCTCTATCACTCTGTCTCGCCAACCTGAAGAGATCCTTTTCTTCCCATTTCCTATCCAACCCGGTGTAGATGTCGTCATATGCCTCTTGTTTAGAAGAAGAAGAAGAATTCCTACCTGAAATGAAATCACTGCTTCACAGGCATGTGTCGTTCGTTGGGCACCATCCTTTCCATTTAATAGCCAAAATCCATCGATCTTTTCTTGTCTTTTAAGCCGATATTTTAGAGAATGATCTATTTGGAGAACTGTCTCATCTATTCTGACAACCAACAGCACAATATGTCTTGGGCATTGTTAAAAATCTGCTCCGGTTAAATGACTTCCGCACTGCCGAGCAGCTTTGTTTAACCGGCAACATGGCGCCGTGGAAACGGTGACGTCACATGTACGATCTCAATTGACAGAAAAAGTAATTGTTGAAATTCTTGATGATATATTAAAAAAGAAAAATTGAAATATCAAAGAGCCCTAAGTATTCCGACCCTTTTCTGTGATGGTCAAATATTGAACTCGGGTGCTCTCCATTTCTTCTGATCATCCTTGAGACATAATTGTAATTGAAGGAAAGATAAATGCGACCAAGTTCAGGCATATCCTGGTTGAAAACCTCCTACAGAGAACTCAAGACCCAAGACTCACCTGAAGTTTCACCTTCCAACAAGACAATGACCCCAAGAACATAACTAGAATATTAAAGAAGGGGCCTCAGAACAACTCTCTGACTGTTCTTAAAAGCTCCAGGCAGAGGACTGACTTAAACCCAATTGAGCATCTCTGGAGGGACCTGAAAATGGCTGTCCATCAACGTTCACCATCCAAGCTGGCAGAACTGAAGAGGATCTGCACGGAGGAATGGAAGAGGAACCCCATAACCAGGGGTGAAAACTTGTTGCATCATTCCCCAAAAGACTCATGACTGAATTAGCTGCAAACGGTGCATCCACTAAATACTGAGCAAAGGCTCTGAATACTTATGGCTGTGATATTTTTTTTTTCAATAAATCTGAAACTTCAACAATTCCATCATTTTTCTGCCAATATTGTTTTTCTGCATATGTAAATGAGCAGAAAAAAGAAGATGATTTTTTGCAATTGGCTGCCATACAAGAAAGAGAGAAAAATTTGACCTTCTGTACCCATCCATTCTCTACATTGTTTATCCTCTTCAGGATGGTGATGGTGTTCCAGCCTATCCCAGCTGACTTAGGGCAAAAGGCGGCCTCCACCATGAACTGGTCAACAGACTGTCACAGGGGACACATAAGAGACAGACAACCATACAAAGTTACTTTCACGATATATATATATATATATATATATATATATTATATATATATATATGTATATATATATATATATATGTATATGTATATATATATATATATATATATATATAGGAGAAGGACAACTCAAACTTTAAAACTCATCTGGAACTCTGTATGTGTAGATTGTCCGATGGCGCAAAACGTACTTATGTCTCTGACCCCACCTTTCAAACATACGAGTTTTCCTCCTGCTGGACAGCTTAACATTGCCACAACCTGTTTCATGTGATGCTGAGGACTCACATGGTGTTTGGCTTTTGTGACCTCAGTCACTCTTTCAGTCTTAAAACCACACAAAGGGCATTAAACAGCAGTCAGAAGATCTTAAGACGTTTTGTGAATCTCTTCAAATAAATTTCCTTTTATATAATAGTTATAATATAATTTCCTTTTTACAATATATTAACATACAAAATTTAGTATATATGCAATATTCAATGAGATCCAATGTGGGAACTTTCTAAAAATATCCACATTTCCAAATATAGTAAAGTTTGATTGGGTCTGACACTGATATAGAGGCATTAATTTTGCAATATGTTCATTACTGCTGTTGTAGTTGGCAGTGTTGTAGAACTGTACTTTATCATACTCAGGTACCTACTTTTGCGACAGATCAGTGAGGTCATTTCCATATTTATGCTTCTGATTTATTTATTTATTTATTTATTTATTTATTACATAATCAGTCCATCAAACTACAAAAGAGAAAAACATTGGCTAATTGTTATCCGGAGAGTCAGAAAATGTTTTGCAGTCTTGAAACGGTAAAATGAATTGTCCTTCAATAGCAACGTGACACACGTATACAGTGTTTAGCCATGTGGAACAAACAGGCTGTAAGTAGTTGACCAACATCAGAGGAGTCATGGCCCTCTTGGCTTCCCTCCAGACAGTAACAGAGAGCTGCTTCTCTGACCTCCTGCGTAACATTCCTGAAGGACATCCTGAAGACGAACAATGGCAGTGAACAAAGCTAGTCACTGGTTCCCAAGCCCCACTCCCACTGTATACTCACATTGGCAATAATACCAAGACGGACATGAAGCCATGCTAACTCTTGACTGACCACGCCTGATGGCATTTTAGCAAAAGAACAGACTTTTTTTTTTTTTTTCAATCACATCTCTCTGAGTTCCATCAGAAAATCGCAGGCAAATGTCATCTCTACAGCCAATTTGCCACTGGGGCAATATGGGCTATTTATTATGTTTATCGTATAATTTAACTTCACTAATAAATCTGCTCAATTCTGGATTTGACTCAGGGCCTTGTTTTGTGGACATTTTTGTTGATTTTATTGCAAATGCTTGTTTTGACGTCACTGATAATGAAGTAGTGTTTCCCTCACCTGATTTCCGTGCAGGCACTATTCATTTCACACTCACAGTGACTGTGTGAATATGAGTTTGAGGTGGACTTGTCAGTGTGTCTGTCTCCATATTTGCCCCGTGATTGACTGGTGACCAGTCCACGATATAGTTTCCCTTTTGTCTGAAAGTCAAATGGATTAGCTACCAGATCCCCGTGACCCTGAAAGTATAACCAGTACAGAAAATGTATAGAATGTGAAAATTAATGTACATTAAAATGTTTGAAGAACACTAGTATAAAAAGAAAAGTGGATATTAACATAATTTTTTTAGAAATATGCTTTTTACTACACTATTTCTTATCAGCTGATCTCAGCTACCTTGTGTTAATTGTGAATTTTATAGCACTGATTTTATCACAATACGATCACATCAATGTTGACTGGACCCAGAAACAGATAGAGGAAATAGTGGAGAATGGTTTTATAATCGATGGCAGGGGGAGTGGCTGGAAAGCATTGGCCTCACAGCTCTGAGGTCCCTGGTTCAATTCCGTACCCCCCTTGTGTGGAGTTTGCATGATCTCTCTTGTGCCTGCGTGGGTTTTCTCCGGGCACTCCGGTTTCCTCCTACATCCCAAAAACATGCAATATAAATTGGACACTCTAAATTGCCCCGAGGTGTGATTATGGGTACGGCTGTTTGTCTCTATGTTCCCTGGGATTGTCTGGCAACCAGTTCAAGGTGTACCCTGCCTCCTGCCCCTTGACAGCTGGGATAGGCTCCAGCACTCCCGCAGTGAAGAAAATCTATGGATGGATGGATGGATGGATGGGCTTTATAATCCACTTCAGCATAAGGATCCCCAAGGCATGATAGTGGACTGTTTGGAGAAGGAACGTGCAGGAAGTGGGGTGTGTGAGCAGGTGGGAGAGCTTGGCTGCGTGGCTGGAGTGGACAGCAAGGCGGGGGACAAGGAAAGAGCACTCGAGATGATGAAGAAGGGGGTAAGTACAATTGCAGGAAATCAGTAATTTACAGAAAGAGTGCAAGGGTCAGCCTGTTTATCACAATTAAGTAATAATACATTGTGGCCTTCCTTGCCCAGTCACAGTTCACTGTTCACATTGTGGATTTTGGTCTCCATTTTATTTTCATTTTCACAAAAGTCTTAAATTTCTTCTAAATAGATCAAGTGCCACATTAGGCATGGCACCATACAATGTGGTGCACACAGTGATCCAACAAATGTTGTGTTATGTCCTGCAAAGTGCTCAGACATACCTTTGTATGACTGCTGGCATGCATTGTAGCACATGTACATATGGTACCATATGATGGCTCTCAGAGAGAAGCAGAAGAAGCTGACATTGCCCAACACACTTCCTCAGCAGGCACATCATTACTGATGATGTTGTACACACTCATGGTGTCACATCGAAACTAAAATTATCACACCACAGTCAATAGAAGAGCGAAACTAGCAAATAATAAAACAAATAACTCACTCGAGAAATAATTTACACAAAACATGTACTTTATACGCCATTTACCTCCTCCAAGCATGCTTTGCGGCATGCTGGTGCAGCACGAAGGACCTCTATAGTGCTCACATGCATTCTGACAGCGTAATCAGTATGTATTAATACTGCATCCATTATTTTCGGATTTTTGTTATGTACTGATGGCGGAATCCTGGATCTGATAGGCGGCAGGCGATGAAGAGTGCTGATTGAAAACAGGTGATGCTGATTCCTGGGGAGATTGAGGGAGAGAGGTAAGGTCAAAAGCGTCACCTAATGACCAAAGGAGGAATTGCAGGGCATGGATCATGACAGATTGGTTGAGCATCAATCTAACTAATCACACAGTAAAGTTTCCTTCGGCTTGTCCCGTTTAGTGGTCGCCGCAGCGTAATATCTCAGATTAACGCTCATATTTGCTTCGCACAGTTCTTATACCAGATGCCCTTCCAGACGTAACCCTTCTTGGGGAGCCGAGGCCCCAGTGAGATACGAACTCACAACCCCTGCTTTACCAAACCAGTGCTCTAAACACTGAGCTACGGGGCCCACACAGATCAAACAGTGCCGACAATAAACTTGTATGGATTCGATCAACCAGGACTAGCTCAGGGAATTCCAATGATCAACTGCTCTAATTTATAATTCTCCTCATGACCAGTGCAACAGAGCTCTGTTGAACCGTTTCCAACTTTGTAGTTCAAACCCTGTTGCTCAGTACTGAAGGTGTAGTAGTACACATGCATGCTTTTGGGCGTGGCAGTGTGGGATCAACTCCCACTTAGTGATGGTGTCAATATGAGCCCTGCGACTGACTGGTTACCAGTTTAGGGTGTAGTCCACATTTTGACCAAAGTGAGCTGGGATAGGCTCCAGCTCTCCTACAACCTTTGTGAGGAGAAGTGGCTTGGAAAATGGACCAAAGGACACCTGTGCTTTCCTCACAGAGATCTGGAATTGATGTACTCTCCATCCTATTTATTTGACTTAACACATCTGTTAAACAGCTATCTTATTGTTTATTGGTGCAGTTGTTTGTCTATCTCCCAGCAGCTTTGAGGGGCCTCTAATATGATAACAATAACAGTAAGGTGACTCCCTTTCCTTTGACTTGAAAAACAGTGCAGATACGGTGGAGCTTGTGCCCCATGCTGCTGCACCCATTTGTTGTGATGTCCTCTTATTCAAAACTAAAAAGAGATGGGAGCAGACAAAGGGTGGAGAAAAAGAAAGAAAATGACAATGATTTAGAAAAGCATCCCAATGTGGGAATATTCCAGAAATAATGACTGCTTGTTTCGATGTGTCCTTTGATTAGCTCAGTGGTTAGAGCACTGGTTTGGTAAACCAGGGGTTGTGGGTTCATATCCCACTGGGGCCTCCACTCCCTGAGAAGGGTTGCGTCAGGAAGGGCATCCGGTGTAAAAATTGTGCCAAACGTATATATGCGTCCATCTGAGATGATACGCTGTGGCGACCCCGAAAGGGACAAGCCGAAAGAAACACACACTTTGATTGGGTGGAGTACACAGCCTCTGCTTGAAGATAGCTGAGATAGGTTCCAGCACTCCCGTGACCCTTGTGAGGAAAAACAGCTCAGAAAATGGATGGATGGATAACAATGTGAATAACTGTTGAATTGATTTGTAAGGAAGTAGATTTTCACATCATTACCTAGAAGTATGTCCTAATTTACGTTCCGTACAAAAATTGAAAAGTAGGTCTTTTAAAAAAAAAAACTTTACTTAAAAAATTTTCATGTTCCATCCATCCATCCATCCATCCATCCATCCGTCTATCCATCCATTTTCTATCTCTTCGGGATGGGGTCGCGGGGGGAGTCACTTCAGCGGGGATACCCAAACTTTTCTTTCTCCAGCCTGTGAGGCGTTCCCAGGCCAGCCGGGAGACATAGTCTTTCCAGTGTGTCTTTGGTCATCCCCGGGGTCTCTTTCTGATGGGACATGCCCGGAAGACCTCACCTAGGAGGCGTCTGGGAGGCATCCGAATCTCATGCCCGAGCCAAGTCACCTGGCTCTTCTCAATGCAGAGGAGCAGCGGCTCGACACTGTGCCCCTCCTGGATGACCGAGCTTCTGACCCTATTTCTAAGGGAGGGCCCGAACACCCTGCGAAGGAAACTCATCTCGGCCGCTTATATTGTTCTTTCGGTTATGACCCACATTTCGTGCCCATTGGTGAGAGTAGGAATGTAGATCGACTGGTAAATTGTGAGCTTCGCCTTTTGACTTAGCTCCCTCTTTACCACAACAGACCGATACAAATTCCACATCACTGCAGACGCTGCACCGATCTGTCTGTCGATCTCCCGCTCCATTCTTCCCTCACTCATGAACAAGACCTCAAGATACTTGAAGTCCTCCACTTGGGCAGGATCTCATCCTCGACCCGGAGAGGGCCCGCCACCCTTTTCCGACTGAGGACAGATTTGGAGGTGCTGGTTATCTTCCGAGCCACTTCACACTCAGCTGCAAATCTCTCCAGTGAGAGCTGGAGATCATGGCTTGATGAAGCCAACAGAACCAAATCATCTCCAAAGAGCAGAGATGTGATGCTGAGGCCACCAAACACCCTCTATGCCTCGGCTGCGCCGAGAAATTCTATCCATAAAAGTTCTGAACAAAATCAGCGACAAAGGGAAGCCTTGGGAGAGTCAAACTCTCACCGGAAACTAGTCCGACTTATTGCCGCCAATGCGGACCAAACTCTGACACCAGTCATACAGGGACCAAACAGCTCATATCAGGGGGTTCGGTACCCCATACTCCCAAAGAACCCCCCACAAGACTCCCCGAAGGACATGGTCAAACACCTTCTCCCAGTCCACAAAACACATGTAGAAGGGTTGCGCAAACGCTCATGCAACCTTGAGGATCCTGCCGAGGGTGGAGAGCTGGTCCACTGTTCTAAAGCCAGGACGAAAACCACACTGCTCCTCCTGAATCTGAGATTCGATTTCCCGATGGACCCTCCTCTCCAGTTCCCATGAAAACCAGGGAGGCTCAGGAGTGGGATCCCTCTAGAATTGGAACACACCCTCCGGTCCACTGGACCACCCCAGCCTGCCATTCCATAGGCACTGTCCCCGATGTCCACACGATGTTGCAGAGGCGTGTCAACCAGGACAGCCCCACAACATCCAAGGAGCTTTTTAACCACCTCGGTGACCTCAACCCCAGAGATAGAAAAGCCTGCCTCAGAGAACCCAGACTCAGCTTCCTCATGGGAAGTTGTGTTGGTGGAATTGAGGAAGTCTTCGAAGTATTCTCCCCACCAACTCACACCATCCCGAGTTGAGGTCAGCATTGCCCCATCCCAACTATACAGAGTGTTGACGGTGCACTGCTTCCCCCTGAGATGCCAGATGGTGGACCAGAATTTCCTCGAAGCCGTCTTGAAGTCATTCTTCATGGCCACAAGGAACTTTCCCACCCCCGGGTTTTTGCCTCAGTGACCACCGAAGCTGCATTCCGCTTGGCCAGCCGGTACCGATGAGCTGCCTCATGAGTCCCTCTGGCCAAAAATGCCAGATAGGACTCCTTCTTCAGCTCGACAGCATCCCTCACTGTTGGTGCCCAGCAACGTGTTAGGGTTTGGCGCCACGACAGGCACTGACCACCTTACAGCCACAGCTCCGGTTGGCCGCCTCAGGAATGGAGGCGCGGATCATTTCCCCCACCTCCCCTAGAACGTGAGCAAAGTTCTTTTGGAGGTGGGAGTTGAAATTCCTTCTGACAGGTGAATCTGCCAGCCATTCCCAGCAGACCCTCAGAATACGTTTGGGCCTGCGACGTCGGACCGGCATCTTCCCCACCATCGGAGCCAACACACCACCAGGTGGTGCTCAGTTGACAGCTCGACCCCTCTCTTCCCCTGAGTGTCCAAAACATGCGGTCGCAAGTCCGATGACACGACCACACAGTCGAACTGCGACCTAGAGTGTCCTTCTGCCAGGTCCATATATGGACACCTTTATGCCTGAGGATGGTGTTCGTGATGGAAAATCCGTGAAGAGCACAGAACTCCGGGAAGAGAAGACCACTCGGGTTCTGATCGGGGGGCATTCTTCCCAATTTGGCCCTTCCAGGTCTCACTGTGATTGCCCACGTGGGCATTGAAGTCCCCCAGCAGAATCATTGAGTCCCGAGAGGGAGCGCTCTCCAGCATTCCCTCTTCTTCTTCTTCTTCTTTTGCTTTTGGCTTGTCCCGTTAGGGGTCGCCACAGCATGTCATCTTTTTCCATCTAAGCCTATCTCATGCATCTTCCTCTCTAACACCCACTGTCCTCATGTCCTCCCTCACAACATCCATCTAGCTTCTCTTTGGTCTTCCTCTCGCTCTTTTGCCTGGCAGCTCCGTCCTCAACCCCTTTCTACCAATATACTCACTTGCTCACCTCTGAACATGTCCAAAGCAGTGAAGTCTGCTCTCTCTAACCTTGTCTCCAAAACATCCAAATTTGGCTGTCCCTCTAATGAGCTCATTTCTAATCTTATCCAACCTGTTCACTCCAAGTGAGAACCTCAACATGACTCTGTTGGTGGGTAGGAAGATTAAGAAGACAAAGGTAGAGCAGAGAACCATGTGGTGGAAGCTGAGAAAGGAAGAATGTTGTGCGGCCTTTTGGAAAGAGGTGAGACAGGCTCTCAATGGACAGCAGAAGCTCCGGGAAGACTGGACTACTATAGCCAAGGTGATCAGAGAGACAAGCAGGAGAGTATTTGTTGCGTCTTCTGGTAGGAAGGGAGAGAAGGAGAAGGATGGTGGTGAAACCCCAAAATACAGTAAGTCATACAAGGAAAGAGATTAGCGAAGAGGAAATGGGACATTGCCAGGACTGAGGAGAGGCGAAAGGAGTACATTGAGATGCGACGTAAGGCAATGGTAGAGGGGGCCAAGGCTAAACAAGAGGCATATGACGACATGTACTCCAGGTTGGATACGAAAAAAGGTGAAAAGGAGCTCTACAGGGTGACCAAACAGAGAGATAGAGATGGGAAGAATGTGCAGCAGGTAAGGGTGATTAAGGATAGAGATGGAAATGTGTTGACTGGTGCCAGTAGTGTGCTAAATAGATGGAAAGAATACTTTGAGAAGTTGATGAATGAAGAAAATGAGAGAGAAGGAAGAGTTGAAGAGGCAAGTGTGAAGGACCATGAAGTGGCAATGATTCGTAATGAAGACGTTAGAAAGCCACTACAAAGGATGAAAAATGGAAAGGCAGTTGGTCCTGATGACATACCAGTGGAGGTATGGAAACACTTTGGAGAGATGGGTTTGGAGTTTTTGACCAACTTATTCAACAGAATACTCGCAGGCAAAAAGATGCCTGAAGAATGGAGGAAAAGTGTACTGGTTCCCATTTTTAAGAACAAAAGTGATGTTCAGAGCTGTGGGAATTATAGAGGAATAAAGTTGATGAGCCACACAATGAAGTTATGGGAAAGAGGCTAGACTCAGGACAGAAGTAAGTATCTGCGGGCAACAGTATGGTTTCATGCCTAGAAAGAGTACCAGAGATGCATTATTTGCCTTGAAGAGGCGAGTGGAAAAGTACAGAGAAGGTCAGAAGGAGCTACTTTGTGTCTTTGTGGATCTAGAGAAAGCCCATGACAGAGTACCAAAAGAGTAACTGTGGTACTGCATGCGTAAGTCTGGTCTGGTGGAGAAATATGCTTGAATAGTACGGGACATGTACGATGTATGAGGTATGAGGGCAGAAGAACAGTGGCAAGGTGTGCCGTAGATGTGACAGGAGAATTTAAGGTGGAGGTGGGACTGCATCAGGGATCAACTCTGAGCCCCTTCCTGTTTGCAGTAGTAATGGATAGGCTGACAGACGAGGTTAGACTGGAATCCCCATGGACCACGATGTTCGCAGATGATATTGTGATATGCAGTGAAAGCAGGGAGCAGGCGGAGGAACAATTAGAAAAATGGAGATGTGTACTGGAAAGGAGAGGAATGAAGATTAGCCGAAGTAAAACGGAATGTATGTGCGTGAATGAGAGGGATGGAGGGGGAAGAATGAAGCTACAGGGAGAAGAGATAGTGAGGGTGGACGACTTCAAATACTTGGGGACAACAATACAGACCAATGGTGAGTGTGGTAAGGAACTGAAGAAACGGGTCCAAGCAGGGTGGAACAGTTGGCGGAAGTTGTCTGTTGTTCTATGTGATAGAAGAGTATCTGTTAAGATGAAGGGCAAAGTTTATAAAACAGTGGTGAGGCCGGCCATGATGTACGGATTAGAGACGGTGGCACTGAAGAAACAACAGGAAGCAGAACTGGAGGTAGCAGAAATGAAGATGTTGAGGTTTTCGCTCGGAGTGAGCAGGTTGGATAAGATTAGAAATGAGATGATTAGAGGGACAGTCAAAGTTGGATGTTTTAGAGACAGGGTTTGAGAGAGGAGACTTCGATGGTTTGGACATGTTCAGAGGCGAGAGAGTGAGTATATTGGTAGAAGGGTGCTGAGGATGGAGCTGCCAGGCAAAAGAGCAAGAGGAAGAGCAAAAAGAAGGTAGATGGATGTTGTGAGGGAAGACATGAGGGCAGTTAGTGTTAGATGCACGAGATAAGCTAAAATGGAAAAAGATGACACGCTGTGGCGACCCCTAATGGGACAAGCCGAAAGGAAAAGAACCAGTAATACTAATACTGATTGGACCAGCAGGATGTGAGTGAATGTCCTAACATGGCACAGCAGGCATTTTCTCGCGTGCTCGTATTCTGTTGAATAAATTGGTCAAAAACTCCACAGCCATCTCTCCAAATTGCTTCCATACGTCCACTGGTATGTCATCAGGACCAACTGCCCTTCCATTTTTCATCCTTTGTAGTGCCTTTCTGACTTCCCCCTTACTAATCATTGCCACTTCCTGGTCCTTCACACTTGCCTCTTCAACTCTTCCTTCTCTCTCATTTTCTTCATTCATCAACTTCTCAAAGTATTCTTTCCATCTATTTAGTACACCACTGGCACCGGTCAACACATTTCCATCTCTATCCTTAATCACCCTTACCTGCTGCACATCCTTCCCATCTCTATCCCTCTGTCTGGCCAATCTGTAGCGGTCCCTTTCTCCTTCTTTTGTGTTCAACCTGGTGTACATGTCTTCATTTACCTCTTGTTTAGCCTTCGCCACCTGTACCTTTGCCCTACGTCGCATCTTAACGTATTCCTTTTGCCTTTCCACAGTCCTCTGTGTCCCACTTCTTCTTCACTCATCTCTTTCCTTGGATCACTTACTGTATTTTGGGGTTCCACCACCAAGTTTCCTTCTGGTTTGGGATTCTTTTGATGAATGCACATATTTGTTTGGCAAAGTTTTAAGCCGGATGCCCTTCCAGACGCAACCCTCTGCATTTATCCGGGTTTGGGAGAGGTCTACAGATTACACTGGCTCGTGTCCCCATTGGTTACAGAGCTACAGTTCTTTTTTAAATATCTACAAAAAAAAAGAAGCTTCCAATAATTGTATTATTCTTTCCATTTTGTGCACAATAATATTTCTCGCAAAAACATTGTTTTACTCAGTATTGTGTTCAGTGTTCCTATTGCATGTTTAATTGTCTGGCTACCGACACTTTACTGTCATTTTGCTTTATCTCAACATAGTTGACACTTTTCTTATTTAGCGCCAATTGAATGTGAGAGAATGATCATTTTCCAAAAATTCGGCTTACTTATGAACAATTTTTTCCAACCAAACTTTTGTAATGATGGCTTTCACACCTTAGCCCAGTCAAAGTCCAGATCTTATTCCCATTTATAATCTGAAAAAAAATTCACTCTTAAAACGTGCCAAGTACCCCAAAAGCCCATCACTTGCAATTGGTAATTTCTACAAAGTATTGACATTTGGGTTGCTGAATACTTTTGCACACTTAACTTTTTCTGATTTTTATTTGGAAAAACATTTGAACCCCTGTGTTATTTTTCTTCCACTTCACAATTATGTGGCTCTTTGTTCATCTATCACATAAAATCTTAACAGAATTCATATGTGGCTACAAAATGTGAAAAACGTAAAGTACTTTTGCATGTCAATGTATATTGTCGTGCTTTCTTCTCAAGCCAGACGTATTACACCTAATATGTTTAGGAGCTGATGATCACAACGCAAAGTTAATAACACAACAAAAACACTGGAAAATGGGAGGACGACTTGGAAAAACAGATTATTCTGGTTTGTCTAAATGTCTGTCTCTCATGTTAGCATTTCCACTGGTTGGCCCAGAGGTCATTGTGTTGAGGTCAGACTCCTGGAACTAAGCCAAACAAAAACAGCGAAGGAATATCAAAGTAAAACAGTGTGACACAGGACAATACTCGCAGCGGTGAATCGTTAGGATTTTGGTGGGAATTACCAACTGAGAAAATGTTTCATAGTAAATGGTACAAGGTTTGTTTGTGAGTCATGGTCGTACCCACCCTCTACATGTGATAGCTGATGTGCCAGCCTCTCTCTCTCTCTCTCCTCTCTCTCTCTCTCTCTCTCTCTCTCTCTCTCTCTCTCTCTCCCCACTATCTCTACCCACATGATTACCCATGACGGTAGAGGAAACAAATTAACTCCCTATCCTTCCTGCCGCCTCTCAGTTCATGTATCTACTTCCCAGAATTGTTTGCAACCAACCAGATGACACACACGTCAAAGAAGTGTAGCCACTTTATTTTAGGATGAGGCTGAGAGCTTACCTTTCCCCAGCCACTTCCTCAAGCTTTTCTGAGGAGATTCCAAGCCATTCCCATACGAGAGACCAAGACTTTCTAGCGTGTCCTGGGTCATCCCTTGGATCTCCTCCCGGTGGGACATGCCAGAACACATCACGAGAGAGGCGTCAGGGAGGTATCATAATTAGATGCCAGATCCACATCATCAGGGTCCTCTCAATCTGGAGGACCAGCGGCTCTTCTTTGAGCCCCTCACAGATGACTGAGCTTCTCACCCTATCATTAAAGCTCAAGTGTCATCCCTATAAACATTCTAAAATAGATATTGTAATGAAAAATACATATAACATTATTCACTTCAATGTCAATACGAAAAAATAAATGTGAGTGGACAGCGCGTCATCCATGCGCAAAGTTGCAGAACAGTCATTCTACGATATCCAAGTGGTTGCCATATTGGCTGCATTCTCCGTCCGTGACGTCACCCGGCTTTATGTGCGCACGCAGGTGAGTGAGGCATTCTCAGCTGGGTTCTTCAAAGCCGCCCCCGTCCGCAAAGCCCGACGCGCAGCCTTCGCAGAAGCAGTGACCGCCGAACGGGGCGCCTCAGCTGGTGTGGCTGGTTTTCGGTGCCGTGGTGACATATAATGGAGCCGAGCCGTGGTGCTTTTAGGGGGATGTTCAAAGCCGCCGCAGTACTTGTTGAACACTGTCGAGGCGGGGCGCATTACTGCCTACTTGTTATTTGGAGCCCACGAAGATCTCTTCCTCTGCACCCGTGCTATCCATTTTTCACAACGAACCGGGTGTATTACAAACTTATGAAGGCTAAGGTTCAAGCAATGTCCAGCAATGCAATGAGCTGACATTTTGGCTAACACGAATGAACAACGAGCTACCTTCCCGGAGGGAAAACTAATGGAAACAAATGAGTCCACTTGGGGGTGCCGCTGTCCTTTCCGTCACTTCCTGCTTCTTCTCAAAAACAAATCCCTCGAGACGATTTTCATGGCGGGAGTTACAAAAATCTGTATTTGTCAAAATCATGTTTTGTGGTGAAAAAAACGCATGGGCCCATATTGGCTGACATTTCTTCATTAATAAACTAAACTAAAATTAATGTACTAAAAATCATCCATTTCATGACAGGAGCCCTTTAAGGGTGAGCCTGAACACCACACGGAGTTAACTAATTTTGGTACTTGTATACAGGATCTTGTTCTTAAAGTCATGTCACACAGCTTGTGACCATATGTGAGAGTAGGGAGGTATATCGACTGGTAATTTGAGAGCTTTGCCTTTCAGCATAGCTCCTTCTTCACCATAAAGGACCGACACAAAGTCTGCATCACTGCAGTGGCTGCACCGACTCATCTGTTGATCTCACGTTCCATTCTTCCTTCACTTGTGAACAAGACTCCAAGGTGTTTGGGGCAGGATCTCATCCCTGACTTAGGACCATGGTCTCAGATTTGAAGGTTCGTACCCACCCTCTATATGAGAAACCTGATGTGACAAAGCATCCTGGGAGTGCAGGAAACCATGCTGGGAGGCTGTAAATAGAAGTTAAAGTGCATATTTTGTGTCAGTTATTTCTCGAGTTATTCTTTTTGTTTTATTATCTGGTAGTTATGCTATTCTGTTTGCTGTGGTGTGATAATTTTTGTTTTGATGTGACACAGTGAGTGTGACCAACGTCGTCCATAATGCCCTGCCTACACAAGGAGTCTGTGGGGCTATGTAAGCTTCTTCTGCTTACAGATGAAAAAAACAATTATTTTTCTCTGCCTTATGAGTGCTGACATATGGTACCTTACCTATGCACTAAAACATGCGCTAGCATACATGCTAGCAGTGTAACGAATGAGTTCAAGTACTTCATTGGACAAGTTGTACAACAATTGTGCACATAAGGAATGCTGTTTATTTTGGAGAAAATGAAAGACTTTTAAAAGCAGCTGAATGTTGCAAAAATATGGTACGTCATATCAATGCCAATAATGGATGCGATACTGCATCCATTATTGGCAGATTTTCATTATTTGCCGGGGTGTAAGGAACCTGAACCCCGCAAATAATTGGGGAACACTTTACACTACACTAATGAGTATAATGACAGTTTGACAACATGATTGTTCTGAAAACATTCTGAAATTGCATTGGTGAATGTGATTCTCACTGTCTAAATTTCTTTTTCACTTCCCTCATCCCATGGCCTATCTGAAACTCATCTGAAACCCAAATTTTGGCTCACAGCAAAAACCAAAAACCTAACCAAGCAATTCAACATTTTTTTCTTTAAGGTAGGACATTTGAAAGTCATGTTACCACAGTATGTGTTTTATTTTTTGGGTACTCTGGCTTGCTTCCACAGTCCAAATAAGGCAAGTGAGCTTGACTGAAGACTAAGTTGTCCATAAGCAGTAATTTGAGTCTTCATGGTTTTTTAAATAAAAAGAAAGTGGCCTGTGATAGGGTAACAAACAATCCCATGTTGGAGCTCCAGCTCACCTATAGTCCTAAAATGGACAAGCAGTATAGAAAATGGATGGACATTATACTTGACCAGATTCTTAAAAAAAACAAAAAAAAAACCTTTGCTTTCTACTTGAAACTCCTGTCAATGTTATGAAATTATTGAAGAACTGAGCATATAATTGCATCTTTACAATCATGGAAAGTATTAAGCAAAGAACAGAACAATCCTCATCCTCATCATTTATTTATACTGCACATTACATCTCATATTCTGTTATTACTGGCTGTTGCAAAATCCTGTTTGTTATTACTGGTAATACACGACTTTATTCACTGTCTGTCATACCTTTGCTGTTGGAGGAGTATTTTGACTGAGCGCATAAGAATGTGCTGATGAACCAAGGCTCCAGGGATCCATCGTAATAACAGTCACATTCCTCTTGGCTACTGACCAGCACGGAACGGAATGCAATTAGCACCTATTAGAGAGAGCCGCCTAGAGAGGGCTTGTCAGGCCCACTGGCATGGCCCTAATGGAATGCTTCGAACTAACCAGGACACTCAAACACACCCACAAAGCATCATTATAACATCTTTTTGTTGCTTCTGAAGACTCCTCCCATTTAACTTCCAAAAGATAGTTCAGATTGCCCCACTATCAGTTTATCAGTTATACGGATTCCAGTCATATCTTGTAGATGTTGTCTGTCATTTGTCTATTCACAATTGTAAATGTTCCGAGAGGAAACACACACATACGCACACAGGCACACACGCACACAAATCACAATTCTGGATGGCGATTTCAAATTCAGGGTTCTAATGGAGTATAATTTGTCTCTCTGATTATGTACAGTATTTGTCCATCCATCCATCCATTTTCTTAGCCGCTTGTCCTCACAAGAGTCATGGGAGTACTGGAGTCATTCTTAGATATTTCCAGGCACAAAGTCAGGTACACCGTGAACTGGTTGCCAGCCAATCGCATGGCACCGAGAAACAAACAACCTTTTGCACTCACATCCACACCTATGGGCAATTTTGAGTCTACAATTAATACGTGTTTTTTGGGATGTGGGAGGAAACCACAATGCACAGAGAAAATCCAAGCAGGCATAGGGAAAACATGCAAACTCCACACAGGCTTGGATTGAACCCGGGTCCTCAGAACTGTGAGGCCAATGCTCCCAAACAGCTGTGGCACCATGCCGCCCGGCCAATTATTAACTCAGTATATTTTGTTCTTTGGCTTTTTTTTTTTTTATGTTTACCAACAACTACTGCAAAAAAAGGACAAGTCTCAAGAAATTGTATTAAGAGAAGAAAAAAACACACCAACAGTCAACAAAGGACGCACAATGCAATAAGAATTCCAGCTCACTTGATTGAAGGTCACCTGAGCATTTTATTTTTATAAACCTATGGTATCAACAGTAGTTCCCGTGTTAACACGTGTGACAATTAAGAATGTTGAAAAAAGAAATGTGGGTAATATCTGTGACTTTGACTCCACTTAAAATATACCATCATCATTAGTCATTGCAATTAAGATGGAGGTTTAGTGTTTACTAGTAGGGTTTTGCTATTAAATGTTGTTGAAAAATATTTTTACTCTTGGAATATGTTAAACTATCCATCCATCCATTTTCTACCGCTTTTCCGGGTTGGGTTGCGGGGGAAGTAGCTGCAGCAGGAAGACCTAGACTTCCCTTTCTCTGGCCTCTTCTTCCAGCTCTTCCGGAGGGATCCAGAGGCATTCCTAGGCCAGCTGAAAGACATAATCTCTCCAGCATGTCATGGTCATCCCCGGGGTCTCTTTCCAGTGGGACATGCCCGGAATATCTGACCAGGGAGGTGTCTGGGAGACATCCGAATCAGATGGCCCAGGCACCTCATCTGGCTCCTCTCAATGTAGAGGAGCAGCGGCTCAACACTAAGCCCCTCCCAGATGACTGAGCTTCTCACCCTATCTCTTAGGGAGAGCCCAGACACTCTGCGGAGGAAACTCATTTCGGCCGTTTGTATCCGATATCTTGTTTTTTCAGTCATGACCCACAGCTCATGCCCAAATGTGAGGGAAGGAATGTGGATCGACTGGTAAATTGAGAGCTTCGCCTTTTGAATTGCTCTCTCTTTACCACAACTGACCGATACAAAGTCTGGATCACTGCAGATGCCGCACTGATACGTCTGTCGATCTCCCGCTACATTCTTCCCTTGGATGTGAACAAGACCCCAAGATACTTGAACTCCTCCACTTTGGGCAGGATCTCATCCTTGACCCAAAGACGGCACACCACCCTTTTCTGACCGAGGACCATGTTCTCAGTTTTGGAGGTGCTGATTCTCATCCCAGTCGCTTCACACCCGCCTGCGAACTGCTCCAATCAGAGCTGGAGATCACACCTTGATGTAGCCAACAGAACCACATCATCTGCAAAGAGCAGGGATGCGATGATGAGGCCACCAAACCGGACACTCTCTATGCCTTGGCTGCGCCTAGAGATTCTATCCATAAAAGTTCTGAACAAAATCAGTGACAAAGGGCAGCCTTGGCGGAGTCCAACTCTCACCGTAAAAGACCCCGACTTTTTGCCGGCAATGCAGACCGAACTCTGACAGTGGTCGCACAGGGACTGAACAGCCCATATTAGGGGGTTCAGTACTCCATACTCCTGAAGAACCCCCACCAGACTCCCCGAGGGACAGGGTAGAATGAAATCTCCAAGTCCAGAAAACACATGACTGGTTGGGCGAACTCCCATGCACTCTCGAGATTCCTACCGAGGTTGTAGAGCTGGTCCTCTGTTCCACAACCAGGTCGAAAACCACATTGCTCCTCCTGAATCCGAGATTCGACTTCCCGACGGATCCTCCTCTCCAGTACCCCTTAATAAACCTTACCAGGGAGGCTGAGGAGTGTAATCCCTCTAGAATTGGAACACACCCTCCAGTCACCCTTCTTCAAAAGGGGGACGACTACCCCAGCCTGCCAATCCATAGGCACTGTCCCCGATGTCCCAGCAATGTTGCAGAGTCGTGTCAACCAGGACAGCCCCACAACATTCAGAGCCTTTACGAACTCCAGGCAAATCTCATCCACCCCCGGGGCCTTGCCATCAAGGAGCTATTTAACCACCTCGGTGACCTCAACCCCAGAGATAGAAGAGCCCGCCTCAGAGCACCCGGACTCAGCCTCCTCATGGGAAGGCATTTTGGTGGAATTGAGGAGGTCTTTGAAGTATTCTCTCCACCGACCCAACATCCTGAGTTGAGGTCAGCAGCAACCCCACCCCCAATATACACAGTGTTGACGGTGCACTGCTTCCCCCTCCTGAGACGTTGGACGGTGGACCAGAATTTCCTCAAAGCCGTCCTGAAGTCGTTCTCCATGGCCTCACTGAACTCGTCCCATGCCTGGGTTTTTGCCTCAGTGACCACCGAAGCTGCATTCTGCTTGGCCAGCTGGTACCTATCAGCTGCCTCGGAAGTCCAACAGATCAAAAAGGCCTGATGGGACTCCTTCTTCAGCTTGACAGCATCGCTCACCGTTGGTGTCCACCAACGTGTTCGTGGGTTGCGCCACGACAGGCACTGACCACCTTACGGCCACAGCCCCGGTCAGCCACCTCTGGGACGTGAGCAAAGTTCTTTTGGAGGTAGGAATTGAAATTCCTTCAGACAGGGGAATCTGCCAGCTGTTCCCAGCAGACCCTCACAATACAATTGGGCCTGCCACGTCAGACTGGCATCTTCCCCCACCATCGGATTCAACTCACTACCAGGTGGTGATCAGTTGACAGCTCCACCCCTCTCTTCACCCGAGTGTCATTTCCCATGTGGGCATTGAAGTCCCTCAGCAAAATGATTGAGCCCCCACAGGGGTCGCTCTCCAGCACTCCCTCTAAGGACACCACAAAAGGGTGGGTACTCTGAACTGCTCCTGGTGCATCAGCACAAACAGTCAGGACCCGTCCACCTACCCGCAGGTGGAGGGAGGCTACCCTCTCATCCAGTGGGATAAACCCCAACATAGAGACCCCAGGCCAAGGGACAATAAGTATAGCCACATCTGCTCATCGTCTCTCCCCGTGGGCAACTCCAGAGTGGAACAGAGTCCAACCTCTCGCAAGAGGAGTGGTGCCAGTGCCCAAGTGGTGTGGAGAGGCGAGCCCAACTATATCTAGTCGGAACTTCTCGACCTCATGCACCAAGTCGCTCGCCTTCGATCCCCACCTTCAGGCCTGGTTCCAGAGGGAGGCCCTGGTGACCCGCGTTGGAGCAAGGGAAACCAATGTTTGAACTCATCATAGGGGTTTTGGAGCCGTACTTTGCCTGGTCCGTCACCTTTTTTGCCATGGGTGACCCTACCAGGGGCATGAAGCCCAAGACAACTTAGCTCCTAGGATCATCAGGACACACAACCCCTCTACCACGGTAAGGTGACGGATCGAGGAGGGGTTAAACTCAGTGTTGTTAAATGTTGAACTTTGTTAAACTACAACTTGACATAATAAACTTTGCTTGTTCAAGTAAATAAATTTTTCATAACCACAACTTTCATCCTGCATTAATTCCATGACAATTTTTTTCTACCGCAAAAATTGCTTAATCAAAAATTCAAACAAATCAGTTTGACCGACGTAACGGAACAGATGGAATTTGTATTGAAGTTCCAATGTTTTTCCCGAGGTGGCTGGTTAGTACATTCACCTCACAGTTCCAAGGACCCGTGTTCAAATCCACCTTCACTCATGTGGGCATCCTCAATATATGCACAGTAGTAGATTGAAGACTCTGAATTGGCAATTGGTACGAATGAAATGCGAATGGTTGTTTATTTGTATATGCCCTGCGATTGGCTGGCAACCAATTCAGGGTGTACCCTGCAGTCTGCTGGGACCCAAGTGAGGATAGCCGGTACAAACAAAACAGTGAAGAAAATAAGTATTTGAACACCTGACTATATTGCAAGTTAGAAATCATGGGGGGGTCTGAAATTTTCATCATAGGTGCATGTCCACTGTGAGAGAGATAATCCAGAAATCACAATGTATGATTTTTTTTATGATTTATTTGTGTGATACAGCTGCAAATAACTATTTGAACACCTGAGAAAACCAATGTTAATATATGGTAAAATAGCATTTGCTTGCAATTACAGAGGTCAAACGTTTCCTGTAGTTGTTCACCAGGTTTGCACACACTGCAAGAGGGATTTTGACCCACTCCTCTACACAGATATTCTATAGAACAAACAGGTTTCTGGGGTGTCACAGAGAAACACGGAGTTTCAGCTATTGGGTTTAGGTCTGGAGAGTGACTAGGCCACACCAGAACCTTGACATACTTCTTACGGAGCCACTCCTTGGTTTTACGAGCTGTGTGCTTTGAGTCATTGTCATGTTGAAAGACCCAGCCACAGCCCATCTTCAATGCTCTGACTGAGGGAAAGAGGTTGTTCCCCAAAATCTCACAATAAATGGCGGCGGTCATCCTCTTCTTAATACAGTCCAGTCGTCCTGTCCCATGTGCAGAAAAACACCCGAAAAGCATGATGCTACCACCCACATGGTTCACAGAAGGGATGGTGTTCTTGGGATGGAACTCATTATTCGTCTTCCTCCAAACATGGTTTGTGGAATTATGACCAAAAGGTTCCATTTTGGTCTCATCTGACCACAAAGCTTTCTCCCATGACTCCTCTGTATCAATCCAAATGGTCATTCGCAAACTTAAGATGGGCTCCGACATTGCTGTGGCAACGGACTCCCGGACAAGTCATGCGTACATCGCAATAGCAACGGACCCGCTACCAACCAAGGCTCATGTCGCTGTCGCAATGGATCTGCTCCCGAGACATGCCCACGTTGCAGTTTCAACAGACTCGTTGCTGACTTATGCTCACGCGGCAGTGGCAACTGACCCGCTCCCGAGACAGGCCCAGGTTGCAGTTTTAACTGACTCTCTGCTTGCTTTCGTTCACCCTGCAGTGGCAACGGACCCACTACCAAGCAAGTTTCATGTCGCTGTGGGAACGGACGCACCGCCACGCCATTCCCTCGTCGCTGTATCAATGAATTCTCTGCAAGCTCACGTGGCAGTGGAAACAGATCCGCCACCTCGCCACGCTCACGGCCGCACTGATTGGGAGGCGCACACCTGTGCCTCATGCTGGCTGATTGGCCCCGGTGTATATAGGACCATGGGGACGACTGGTCCGGCACCAGATCATTGCAACTCATGCCCCGTTCCTGCACTCCTGTATCTCTGATTGACAACCCGTGTGTACCGACCTCTGCCTGTTCTCCGACCGACCCCGTAAGCCTGACTCCTTTGATACTCCTGCCTGCTTTCATCAATCTCCCGTGTACCGACTCCTGCCTGCCCGCTGACCTGCTCTCTACGCCCAACGTCCTGACTACCGCTGCTGCACCTCCCTGCCTGCCCGATCCCCGAACTTGGAATAATAAAGTTTTTTTCCCGAATTACCTCTGCGTCTCCTACCTCCGTACCGATGGGTCGTGACATACTATCGATCCAAGATCAATATCTTTTTTGAATCCAGTGACAGCACAGGAATACTAAAATAAATGGACAATGTGTACTACAGTGAATTATGTACAATATTTGATGTGCTCATTATCTTTTAAGGTTAGCGCTTTTTAAACAATCAAATATCAAATTAAAAACCTGCACAAATAGCATTTCTGAATAACATAGGTCAAAGTTCTACACTTTGTTTTTTGCATTACATTTACATTTTGCATTTTGTTTTCCATTTTCCTACTTTTTCCTAAATTCCCTTCACACAGACACACGCATGCACACAGTTTTCTCCTACGCTGCCAAAATATTGCTTGGTAGTTCTATGTTAGCTATTGATTATTATATATATCATATATTATTATATATGACATACCAGTGGAGGTATGGAAACACTTTGGAGAGATGGCTGTGGAGTTTTTGTCCAACTTATTCAACAGAATACTCGCGGGCAAAAAGATGCCTGAAGAATGGAGGAAAAGTGTACTGGTTCCCATTTTTAAGAACAAAAGTGATGTTCAGAGCTGTGGAAATTATAGAGGAATAAAGTTGATGAGCCACACAATGAAGTTATGGGAAAGAGTAGTGGAGGCTAGACTCAGGACAGAAGTAAGTATCTGCGGGCAACAGTATGGTTTCATGCCTAGAAAGAGTACCAGAGATGCATTATTTGCCTTGAGGATACTTGTGGAAATGTACAGAGAAGGTCAGAAGGAGCTACATTGTGTCTTTGTGGATCTAGAAAAAGCCTATGACAGAGTACCAAGAGAGGAACTGTGGTACTGCTAGCGTAAGTCTGGTGTGGCCGAGAAATATGTAAGAATAGTACAGGAAATGTCTGAGGGCAGCAGAATCGTGGTGAGGTTTGCCACAGGTGAGACAGAAGAATTCAAGGAGGATGTGGGACTGCATCTGGGATCAACTCTGAGCCCCTTCCTGTTTTCAGGGCTAAAGGATAGGTTGACAGATGAGGTTAGACTGGAATCCCCTTGGGCCATGATGTTTGCAGATGATATTGTGGTATGAAGTGAAAGTAGGGAGTAGGTGGAGGAACAATTAGAAAGATGGAGGCATATACTGGAAAGAAGAGGAATGAAGAGGAACCGAAGTAAAACAGAATATATGTGCGTGAATGAGAGGGCTGGAGGGGGAAGAGTGAGGCTACAGGGAGAAGAGATAGCGAGGGTGGACGACTCAAATACTTGGGGTCAACAATCCAGAGCAATGGTGAGTGTGGTAAGGAAGTGAAGAAACGGGTCCAAGCAGGTTGGAACAGCTGGCGGAAGGTGTCTGGTGTGTTATGTGACACAAGAGTCTCTGCTAGGATGAAGCGCAAAGTTTATAAAACAGTGGTGAGGCCATGATGTATGGATTAGAGACGAGTGAGATTGAGGAGATAACAGGAAGCAGAACTGGAGGTGGCAGAAATGAAGACGTTGAGGTTCTTGCTCGGAGTGAGCTGGTTGAATAGGATTAGAAATGAGCTAATTAGAGGGACAGACAAAGTTGGATGTTTTAGTGACAAGGTTCGAGAGAGCAGACTTCGATGGTTTGGACATGTCTTGAGGTGAGAGAGTGAGTATATTGGTAGCAGGGTGCTGAGGATGGAGATGCCAGGCAAAAGAGCGAGAGGAAGACCAAAGAAAAGGTTGATGGATGTTGTGAGGAAAGACATGAGGACAGTGGGTGTTAGAGAGGAAGATGCATGAGATAGGCTTAGATGGAAAAAGATGACACGGTGACCCCTAACGGGACAAGCCGAAAGAAAAAGAAGAAGGTGACACAGGCCATTGCTGTGCCATCAGGTGGCTCAGCCTCAGCAAGGTACTGAAAACTGTCTGGGACCTGAGAGACCAGATTCAGGATTTCTGCGTGAAGAAGGAACATAACATCCATCCTACAGCTTTCAGATGAAGACTAAGTGGCAGACCTTGGATTTCTTGTGGCTGTGCGTGTACTGATTAATGAACTAAATGTCAAACTGCAATGTAGTGACCGTTTTGTACCTGACACCTACAGTGCAGTGAAGGCTTTCATTAGAAAGTTGCAGCTTCTCTCAATCCAAGTGGAGAACAACATCCTCAACCATTTGGCAAAACAAAAGGAAGCAACAAGATCAGATGATCACCCCCACAAGTACTCATCAATTTTAGAAGCGCTGCATGGAGTTTCCAAGGTGATTTCAAGATTTCAAAAGAGTTCAAGAGTGAAATACACATGGTTTATTCTCCCTTTAACTGCAGTGTCGATAATGTATCAAGTAAAATTCAGATTGAACTCATCAACCTGCAGTCTAACAGATTTCCGGCAGAGCCCTTCAGATCACTCTTACTGCTGAATTTTTACACTTCCCTCAAAGAGGAGAACTGTCCGCACCTGAGAAGGCATGCCCAGAAGATACTTGTCCTCTTTGGATAAATATACATATGTGAACAGACATTCTCAGTGATGAAGTTCAATAAATCCAAACACAGATCCTCTTACACTGGTGACTACCTCTGACCTGTCCTTCGCATATCGCCCTCACATTCAGACAGATTTCAACGCCCTTGTTCAAGCCCAAAACAGACTGGATTGTTCTCACTCAAAAGCCTGAAAGTGAAAACAAGTTACAAGTTTCAGTGTTAATGGAGATTAACAAGTTAAAAATAAATTGCATTGATTTGTGCATTGTTTTTAATTAGTTCTCGAGGAGAATTTTCTTATTCTTATCCTATAGATGAAAATTTCAGAAAGCCTATTTATATAAATACTTCGAGAATGCTTTTATTACAATTACAAGAACCAGTTATTAAAAATATAGACGTTAATGCACTGGTACAAAGTTGAGAATAAAGATCTAGTCAATGGTGCAGCCCTCTGACACAATTCTGGTTTCTCATGTGGCTCCCTGTAAAAATTAATTCCCCACCCCTAGTCCAGAGTGAATTGATATGTTCCATCAAACAGAAGAGATGCATTTAAGGTTTAAAACTGGGTGGGGAAATGTAGTTTATGTGAACCCGAACGCGTGAAATGATCACAAACCCTTCACTACTGAAAAGCTCTTTGTTATTGAAAACTACTAAAACAACTACTTGGAAAGCTACTAATACCCAACACTGGTTAGACAGTAGTTTATACAAACACACACACGCACACCAGTGAGAGTCGAGTGAATTGTAAAAGTGACACAGTGCACAGAGTTGTTAAAGAAATTAGTTAATCTCCAGGCAGGGGTCACTCAGTCACCTGTAAAGAAGTGAAATGATGTTCACAACAAAGAGGCTGCTGACAGGGATTAGTTAGTGTCAAGATGACATGCTATGGAAGGCTGATGCTGAATGTATTCATGTACTGCATGTGTGAGTTTGTGTCTCTCTGGCCCATTTTTGGATAGCATCCAGTGATTCCAGTAACTTGTTTCTGATGTCACAATGTTTCAGATTAGTCTTGAGAAGTAAAGTGAATTGTATCACAGTGGTACAGTTCTGGCTCACAGTTCCAAGTACCTGGTTTCAAATCTGGCATTGCCTGTGTGAGGTGCTCATATTTTCCCTGAGCCTTATAGGGTTTTCTCCGGGGACTCCGGTTTCCTCCCACATTCCAAAAAAATATCACCGTTCGATTATTATTATAGGATGAATTGCTTTGACACCAACATTGTGCTTAATTTTTTTTTCATATGAAAATGTACATAAAGTCATCTTCTTCCTCTTTTCCGTGGTCATGTCATGTGGGAAACTGCTAAAGCAGGAAAGCCCAGGCTTGCCTCTCCACAGCCACTTTTCCAGCAGAATCATCAGGCGTTCTTACTCCAGACGAGATTCATATTCTCTCCAGCATCTCCTAGGTCTTCCCAGTGTTCATTACCTGGTGGGATGGGGCCAAAATACCTCAAACAGTTAGTTGTCCGGGTGGCATCCTAACCTCAACATCTCGTTCCTCCTGTATAGTTGTTTCTGAGATCTTGGTCTTTTAATCAATGCATACAGCTTCTGACCTAAGGTGAGCCTGGGAAATCGAAATCAAATGATAAATCAGAAGCTTCACTTTTCAGGTCAGGTTAGAATTCAACACCAGCACCAGAATTTAGCATTTTGGCAAGAATCGCAACTTCACATGGCACAGTCTTTTTTTTTTATTATTTAAATTGTGGAATGAATGAAACCAAATGCTATAAAACATTAGGTCCTTTTCCTTAGCCACAGATGAGGCACAAGGTTAGTGTTACTGTTACTGTCATACGTTTGAAAATGTTGTCCCAATTCATTGTAAGGTTCGTATGGTGAAATTTTAGCTCACTGTTGAGCTTTTCTATCTCTCGTCGACTCTTACGTCGCTTTGAAGACTAAAATAAGAGCTAAAAACCATTAGTGCAAAAGTGCAACCAACTGTTTACTTCTGGAATGAATACGCCCTCTGAAAAACATGTTGACGGCACCCCCACGAGCTGATAACCTCCACATTCTTGTCTTACAACCCTCAATGAGCCGCTCTGTTTCCAGAAGACACAGGAAATCTGATTTATGTGACTTAAGCCATACACTGGTCAAAAGTCCACCCACTCATTCTTACTGATTTCTCCAACAAGGACCTTTTAACAAGAACTGTCCTTAAGACCAAAAATTTGGGTAACCCCCTTTTCAAGCTGACAGTTCGGGATGATTGTTGAACAATGAACATAATGATTAGGGACACGGCCTGTGGACAATAAAAATGCATTGACGAAATCCCATGTTTGTATCAAACAAAGAAAACTTTCATGAGAATTTTTAATGTATACCTTAATATCCGTGTCATTAATGTGTCAGTATTACAGATCTGACTATGTTTCTTTCGGCTTGTCCCTTTCGGGGTCGCCACAGCGTGTCATCTCAGATGAACGCATCCGGTGTAAAAATTGTGCCAAACATATGACTATAAGACATTGAAAACTATTTCCCTTGATTTGAAGCCAAACTGTACGAAACGATGTTGCATTGAACAATAACCAGATGATCTGCCATGACTAACGTTTAACAATCATTTCATCTGCTTGATCCAGGCATGAGATCGTTTCAAAGTTGGGAATTTTTTATTTGTCATTAATTTGTCAGTTTTACTTTGAGGACTCTTTCCCTTGATTTCAAAGCAAACGAAACAATGTTGCACAGGATGATAAGCAGTTTTTGCTGAGCTCTACAAAAACTTTAAAATCGAACAATCATTTGATCCGCTTGGTCTATGCTTGAGACCGTTTCAAAATTGGGACTGGTTCATTTGAAAATGTGCTGAGTCACAGCCCATACTTGTGTGTGTGTGTGGCTTACTAGATAAAACAAAATTTAACATGGAAACTCAAGTTGATGGGAGCGGTCTTTTCCCCCCACTTCGATACAAAAAGGCTTAACATCTATTCTTCTCAATCTCTCTCTTTTGCTGGCTAACATCTCTTCAGTTTTGGAACTTTGCTTCACCTTGCGACTCCCCCGTTGACCCCTTTTTTCCCTTTTGTGTCACCCACATGGCGCAAAGAAACTGGATCATGACAGCGGTGCGTCCGATTAAAGAAGCCTGTCATGCACCTACTATCAGTTTTCCCTGCCTGGACTTGTTCTCGGTGCTGAGAAGAAACACTCCTGGCATTACTACGAGTTGCGTCTACAGTCTAACGCAAGAGCAACGACCACAACGAGTCTAAACAGCAGGAAAAGTTATGAGCGCACTCCAGTGGAATAAAAACTTCCCTTTTGGCATCTTTTGTTTGTACTTTTTATGTATCATCTGAACTAATCATGCCTCTGTTCCTCCTGAGACATCAGCAAAAGACCAGAAGTGGTGATCTACGATTATGAATAAAACATTGCAGTGATTTCTGGAAAGTAAATGTTGGTGCATAGTAATGTGTGTTAAATTAACAATTTCACACAAGACCCAATTTTCTCTCACTCTGATTCGACTCATTTAATGTTTATCTTACAATTCCAATCATTCCTTACCTTACGTACCTTTGCCTATCATTATTGTAGATTTGTCATTTTTAATTTGTTCCCAAATGTCCCTGTTATTTTCATTAAGTTTTCTCTAAAACTTAATGTCCTGTATGTAGCGTGTGTGTTTGAGTGCAAAACAGTAAACCTTTATTTTATTTATTAGGCAAACCTTCTAGATGACAAAAATTGACAGTGATATTTTCATCACTTTTCAATACAAAAGAGATGTGATGCCTTATATAAGACAAAAATAGTTTGATTGTAACCTGGCGTACATTGAATTAGACCGGAGGTAAATACAGGCATTTAGTTTCCAACGTATTCATTATCAAAATTAATTACACTTTTATCACAGTCTAATAAATAATACATCTTCTGAGTACGCATAGAAGGATTTCATTGTTTCCCTCAGGCAATTGCATTGAGTGAGAGTTGACTTTCCTGATGCTCTGTGCAGTGTTTGAAATGACAAATACAATTATAGCCGGGTGAAATGATCATTGTGCAATAGCCTTCAAGAAATGCATATTTAAAGTGACTGGTGGTGTGACAAACTGGGTGAGTAGCTGTCATAGTTTGTTCTTTTTTTGTAGCTGGAAAACAAGACTGTGATAGAAGAACACTGTACTTGAAGATCTTGATGGCACAAGGCAGTTGGACTGTATGAGGGGCAGCTGTGGCTAAGGATGCTGCAAACAAGACTGTGATGGAAGAACACTGGACTCGAAGGTCTTGGTGTCACAAGGCACTTGGACCGTGTGTGGGACAGCTGTGAATAAGGATGCTTCCTGAACTCCATGATCATCTCTTTGGTCTTGAGCATGTTCATCTTTAGGCTGTGTCAGCTGCACCACTGCTCCAGTCACTCCACTTCCTGTCTATACGCAGACACATCACCGTCTCTGATGAGGCCGATGACTGTGTTGTCATCTGCAAACTTCAATAGTTTGAAAGCTTTTTTGTGTTGATGTGGATTCAGCACACACTGCAGCCTGGATTTAGAGTCATTGTTTTTTTTTTTTTTAACTACAAGCCATTATACTCACCATCTGAGTTCAAATTTTTCATTCTTGACACTCCTCCTAAAGCTAACAGGAAAGCCGCACTGCTAACGCTCGCTGTATAAGTAAATGAAATTAAAAAAAACACGAAGACTCACCTCTCATTATCCTTGGTGATTTTAACAAAACTTAAACTCAACACATAAGACCACTGCTGTACCACTGCTGCAACTGCTAGTCCACAATCCGCCGTCTCATCAAGGGGAAGCTGTGCATAGCGGGGATGCGCATTAGGGAAGTTGTGAGTCGGTGGGGAGAATAGTTGGAAGACCTCCTCAATTCCACCGAAATGCCTAACCATGAAGAAGCAGACTCTGGGTTATCTGAGGTGAGCTCTCCTATCTCTGGGGTTTGAGGTCACTGAGGAAGTTAAAAAGCTCCTTGGTGGCAAAGTGCATGAATTGTCCGGAGTTCCTTAAGACTCTGTGGATTTTGTAGGACTGTCCTGGTTGACATGGCTCTGCAAAATTGCATGGATGTTGGGGACAGTGCCTCTGGACTCTGGTGTGGTGGTCCCCTTTTGTAAGAAGGGGGACCAGATGGTGTGTTCCAACTACAGGTGCATTACACTGAGTCTGTCTGGACTAAGATAATGCATTCACCCATCTCCCTCGGGGGAGTCCTCTGGAGGGTGCCTCGGGAGTATGAGGTACCGAAACCCCTGATACGGGATGTTCAGTCCCTGTACGAATGGTGTCGGACTTTGGGCCGTATTGCCGGTAGTAAGTTGGAATTGTTTCCAGCGATGATTGGACTCCGCAAAGGCTGCACTTTGTCATCAACTTTGTTCATAACTTTTTAGGACAAAATTTTGAGGCACAGGTGCAGCATAGTGAGGGTCCGGTTTGGTGGCCTCAATAGTGCATCTCTGCTTTTTGAAGATGATGTCATTCAGTTGGGTTCATCAAACTGTGATTCTCATGGGTGTGGCCAGGCCACTGCCCTGCGCCCGGCTGCCTCCGGCAGCAGTTCCTCACCTACGGCTAATTGTCACGAATTATGCCATTTATTTAAGCCTTGTGTGTTGTATTGCTAGTTTCCAGTTTGTAGTTTGAGACTGCTTTAGTCTGTGTGAGTATACAAGCTTCTTGTTGTGTATTTTCCTCGTTGTCACGGCCAGCGTTCCTGCGCCACCACAGTCAAGTGTAGTTAAATGTTGTTTTTGTCTAGTATTTATACAACATTGTTTTCATGTTTTTGCCCTTTGCCACGTGTTTTGTGTGTTTTTGCCTTTGGGCTTTTGCCTTTTGACTGCTTACCTGTGTATGACCTCTGCCTGGAATAAAATCCCCCTCAACATCATGTCACTGCTTCGCAATTATCAATTTGGGTCCTGCTCTGGCAAGTTTGTTTTGTCAAGAACAAAAGACAAAGGGTTGGAACCATGTAAACAACAATTTGCACTCACATTCACACCTACAGAGAATTTACACTCTTTAATCAACCTACCGGGCATATTTTTGAAATGTGAACTACCCAGAGAAAACCCATGCAGGCATGGAGGCAACATGCAAACTCTACACCTACAAAGCCAGGGTTTTAACCCCAGCCTTGAGTACTGTGAGGCAGATGTGCTGTATGCTTAAATCAAATGTTGGAAATTATTTAAATAAAATGTAGTGCAAAAGATGGGTATAATCGCCAAATTTGTTCTTAAGTGCCGAAGATCATTATTTCTTGAGCACAATATTACTGAAGCAAAAATAAAAAAGTAGGAGTGATTGAAATTATTTTTCAAAGTTAAAAAAAAAAAAAACATTTGGTTTAGGCTAAATTGCTGTTATTTGCTTTAATTTTGCACCTTTTAAGAAAATTTGCAGCATGGTGGTGCAGCCGTAAAGCGTTGGCCTCACAGTTCTGAGGACTGGGGTTTAAATCCCGACATTGCCTGGGTGGAGTTTACATGTCCTCCCCGTGCTTGAGTGGGTTTTCTCTTCCTCCCACATTCCAAAAAACATGCATTGATTGTAGACTCCAAATTGCCCCAAGGTGTGATTGGGAGTGTGACTGTTGTCTGTTTCCACATGCCCTATGATTGGCTGGCGGCCAGTTCGGGTTGTACCCCTTCTCCTGCCCGATGACAGTTGGGATTGGCTCCAGCACTCAAGCGACCCTGGTGAGGATAAGTGACTCAGAAAATGGGCGGATGGATGGATGAATAAAATTCAAGAAGATGTAGTTTTGTTTTACACTTATGAATATTTGAAACAAATCCTAAAATTCTCCAGTTCTAAAAGATTTATTTTGTACTGTTGCTAATTTGTTTCAAATTCTAAAGTCAGAGAGAGTTGCACTACACTGCAAAATGAAGATAAAATACTGCTGGAAATAAATAAATACAATTTCTTGAGACAAATATTTGAATCTGGGTTCCAAACATAGATCAGTGCTTCTGATAGTATGCAGAAAAGGCCTTGCTACCCCTGATGTTTCAACACTGTTATGTTCAGATCAAATTCTTGTGGCTTTTCCCCAAAGAACAGATGAATACATATAATAAAGTAGATTGCCTTAAAACAAATGAATCCACACAATGTTACCTTTTGATAAAAGTGAACAGAAAGATTGAGAGGTTTAGGGGGGTTTCTAGGTTCTCTGCTGTTTTGAACAACAGTCAATTTGAGCTTTTCTTCCCAACTTTGGCTGGATCTCTGTCAGGAAGGGGCCTTAAGAGGTTGTAGAGACGCTAAGCTTCAGTGTATTCTTTTCACGTTTTCCCAGGCACATCCAAAATAAAAGTTCCATGGTGCTTTTGTTGCTGATGGTTGCATAACATCAAACAGTCTATTTGCTATTTGGCCACGGTGGTCTACAGAGCTCATGGTAAACATTAAAACCAAAGAAAAATACTTACTTTACATCTGCCAGACGTACAAAAACGGATTTCCTTTTTTTTTTTTCTTGGCGAGTTTTGTCATGGAGCGTTTTGTCTTTTGAGCAAATTCCATGGCAATATAAAAATGTTCAATATATTGGTGCAAAAATACTTTCAATTTGGACTTGAGTCAAGCCAAACAAATATTAGTTACCAGTATATAATAATTTTTCTGGAATAAAATGCAATTGAGAGCACCACAATGGCACACACAATTTTGTGTGTGTGTTATGTTTTTTTTTTCTAACACTATTGATGCTTAGCGGCACGGTGACGCAGCTGGAAAGAGTTGGCCTCACAGATCTGGGGATCCATGTTCAATCCCAGCCCTCCCTGTGTGGATTTGGCATGTTCTCCCCGTGCCTGTGTGGACTTTCTCCGGCAACTCCGGTTTCCCCCCACATCCCAAAAACATGCAACATTAATTGGACACTAAATTGCCCCTCGGTGTGATTGTGAGTACGGCTGTTTGTCTCTATGTGCCCTGCAATTGGCTGGCAACCAGTTCAGGGTGTACACCTCGTCCTGCCCGTTGACAGCTGGGATTGGCTCCACCACTCCCGCAACCCTTGTGAGGATAAGCGGCTAAGAAAATGGATGGATGTTGATGCTTACAGTAAATGATGTGAAGTCTGTCATGGCCCTGCCGGTCCCTGTCCTGGCTGTGCCGGTGCCCGACGTGCATGCACTGGCAGCAATCAGCGGAGTGATTTCCCACCCGATTGGGGGGGGGGGGTAGAAGCCTGGGCCACAGCCGAATGAACCCACGATTTCGATATATGCCGCACCTGGGCCTCCTTTGTGGGAGCTATGGTATTTCAAAACGCATTCCCGGTACGTGAGGCGGCAGCTTCGCTGATCTCACTCTGGCAGGGGCAACGCAGAGTTGCAGATTATGCAATTGAGTTCCGCATCCGAGCGGCAGAGAGCCGGTGGAACGAAGGAGCACTCCTCGATGCGTTCTTCCAGGTGCTGTCGCCCGTGATTTAAGACCACCTCGTCGCAGTTGAACTGCATATGAACCCTGACTTGCTTATCGCCCTTGCCTTGAGGATCGACCAGACGCTTGCAATACAGGTATGTGTCGACTCACTACAGGGGGACGCCCGACTGAACCTCAGAGTGCAGACTGCTCTCCAACCAGGCCAGGATGATGGGATGGAGCCCATGCAAGTCAAGTGGGTCAACGGCTCCCCTGAGGAGTGGTAACGATGCCGGCAAATGGGGCGATATTACTATTGCAGACATTTGGGCCACCTCGTGGCTCGTTGTCCTTTCAAGCCTGCACGACCCGTACTCAGGGTGTCCACGACGGTGATTTTAAACTCCACAGCGGGCGGTTCGATGTAGGCTTCATGTGACACTAAGCACAGCCAGACGCTCATGTACCACCATGGCGTTCATCGACTCCAGGTCAGACGCGAACCTCCTGAACCCGCGAGTATTCGACTTATTGGGCTTGGGAACATTTAGGATGCAGCTGACGGAAAGTTATTTTGCCTAATAACCCACCGCGCACACACTACAGACATGACATTCCCTGACGCATACACCAAACGCTTGAGTTTCCACGTCTTCGACTCCCAGAGCAGTGACGTCATTCTGGGGAACCCCTGGCTCAAGCAGCATAACCCCCTCATTGACTGGCCCTCTGGCCAAATCAAATCATGGGGCTCGAAATGTGCCATCACGTGCCTCGCATCCCTTGAGAAAGGGGACCTGCCGGTCGCTCTGGTAGTACCCCGGGACTCACAGCCAGAGCCGGACTTGTCTCTAATGCTTCCCTGCTATTCCAATTTGAAAGAAGTGTTCTCAGAAGCAAAGGCTAAGTCTCTCCCGCCTCACCGACCAAATGACTGTGCATTTAATTGCTGCCTGGCACCTCACTCCCACACGGGGAGACTCTTCTCTCTTACAGGCCTAAAACACATAGCCATGAGGGACTATGTGGAGGAGTCGCTGGTGGCGGGTCTCATCTGACCTTCGTCTTCACCCACCGGAGCCGGCTTCTTCTTTGTCGAAGAAAAGGACACAACCCTGCGCCCCTGCATCGACTACCGGGGCCCGAACTACATCACAGTTTAGAACAGGTACTCCCTTCCCCTAATTGCCACGGCCTTTGAGCTGCTGCAAGCTGGCTTGGCCTTCCCTCTTGGTCCCGCCTGCTGATCCCCCTCTTCCCCCATGCATGGTTGATGGAGGCCCGGTCTACGCTGTGCACTGGCTCCTGTCGTCCTGCTGTCGGGCAAGAGGATTCCAGTACCTGGTGGACTGGGAGGGCTACAGTCCTGAGGAACAATCTCAGATCCCGTCCTGCTTTGTGGTCTATCCCGACCTCATCAAAGACTTTCACACCTCCCACCCTGATGCGCCTGGGTCTTCTGGGGCTGGCCATTAAGGGATGGGGGGTGTACTGTCATGGGCCTGTCGGTCCCTGTCCTGGTTGTCCCGGTCCCCGACGCGGCATGTACTGGCAGCAATCAGTGGAGGTGCACACCTGCGCCTCATTCCAAGTAATCACTGCCTATACAAATAGGACCACACATACGGTCTGGCCTTTGCCAGATCGTTGCCTCATGCCTCATTCCTGCACTCTCCTGATTCAGTTCCTGCTCTCCCGTGTACCGACCCCAGTCTGCCTACTGACCTGCCTTTCAACTTTATTACTGCTGCTTCCATGGACTGCCTGTTTCATTCCCAGCACTGGACTGAATAAAGACATTTCCCGAACCGCCTCTGCGTTTCCCGAGTTGTGCATTTGGGTCCAACCCCGTGTTCTGGTCGTGACAAAGACTTTGATGAGTATAGGAACTCCATTGAATTATGTGGTTTACAAAATGTTCCCAATAGTGGAGATGTTATAAAAACATGCTATACACCTGTAAATTGTGTTGGTAATGTACTTGCACATGGCATGGTCCATGGTACATGGAAAGAACATTTGTGGATGTTCTCCTTTTTGAAATACAGATGAATAGGCAAATTAATGGGACATTTGCAAAAAGAAACATTGTTTTGCAATCCCAAATCAGAAACAGAATCATCTTTATTTGCAAAATATGTACAAAACACAAGACATTTGTGTCTGGTAGTTGTTACCACTCTAGTACAACGACAGAGAGTCAATTGACAGAGAATACTGGTCACTGAGCCATAAAAATGTTATCAGTGGTGTAATAATGGGGGTATTTCCCCCCTTAACAGTCAAGAAAAAAGATGAATTGTCCTCGAGCAATTCGAGCATTTTGAAATGACGAATGGAAAAATACTCATTGTGCAAATAGCCAATAGCCATTGTGCAAAGACTTCAAGAAATGTATGGAGTTTAAAGTGACCAGCAGTGGGATAATCTAGGTCCATGTCGATTGTGCAAATGTTGCAGATGCTATTCAGCTGCATGAGTAGCCAGTATTGGTCAACAACAGATCTGCAAATAGTGGAGCCTGGCGAGACAGTGAGTGCATGAGTAATGTATAATGGGCGTGACAGGGAGACCAAGAGACCTTAGTTCTGGCAGTATGCAAGTCCTCATGTGCGGGTGGGTGGGTGCTGAAAATATTTTCAGCCGTTTTGATTATCTGTTACGGTTGGAGTTTATCCTTTTTTTGTGCAACAAACCAGGCTGTGATGAGAGAACACAAGTCTGATTTGATGTCTGCTGTACAGAACTCAGCAGGTTTCGCTGCAGGCAGTGCTCCCTTAGAAGCTGCAAAAAGTACATCCTCTGCTATGCTTTTTTTTTTTAAATGGAGGGTATGCTAGACTTCAAGTCCTAAGAGACTGTAATTCCCAGGAAATTTAATGTCTCAACTTCTGACAGAAGACAGTTGAACGGGGTGAGGGCAGTTGTGGTGAAGGATGCCTCCTGAAGTTCATGATCATCTCTAAAGGATTTCGTGAGTTCAGCTCCAGGTTGTTTCAGCTGAACCAATACTCCAGCCTCTCCTCTCCCCTATACGCAGCCTAGTCAGCATCTTTGATGAGGCTGATGACTGTGGTGTCATCTGAAATCTTCAGGAGTTTGACTGCCGGGTGGATGAGCTGCAGTTGTTTGTTTTTATAGAGAAAAGCTGCAGGGAGAGGACACAACTTTGGGGTGCCCTGATGTGGGTAGTGCGTGTAGATGAGGTGGTGTCACCTAGCCTCACCTGCCGTGTCCAGCCCCCCAGGAAGCAATACATACACTAGCAGATGGCAGGCAGGACACTGAGCTGCAGAAGCCAGGAGGAGAGGAGTTTGGACATGATGGTGTTGAACGCAGACCTGAAGTCCACAAAGAAGATCCTCAAATGTTTTCAGATTAGGTGCAGTCCCGTGTTAACTGCATCATCCCCACACCTGCTTGCAATGTAGACCAGACCAAATATTCTAGGTTTCTTGGCAACTGGGATGATGGTAGAGCATTTGAAATAGAATGGTACCTCGCACAGTTTCAGAGAGCTATTGAAGATCTGTGTGAAGACTGGAGTGAGCTGGTCCGTTCAGACTTTTATGCAGAAGGGGGACACAAATTCTGGGCCTGCCACTTTGTTGATCTTTTTGTTGTTTGAAGAGGTGTCTCACAACCTGTTACTGGATGTTCAATGCAGAAGTCAGAGGTGAGGTGCTGGTCAATAGTGGAGCTGCGTGGGTGTGTCAAATCTGCAGGAGAACGTGTTCAAGTCATCAGCTCATCTTTTGTTGTTCTCAGCTTGGTGGTTTGGTCGCTTGTAGTTGCAGTTAGCGATTGTAATGCATGCCAGACTGATTTGGGGTCATTCGTGGTAAACCTTTTTTCTGACCTTATGGTATAATTTCTCTTTTCAATCTTAATTTCTTTAGTCATCTCATTTCTAGTCTGATTATACCGGGCCCCTACCACACTTCGATATGCACCCTCTTGATCCTGGTAAAGTTGCTAAAATTTAACAGTGAACCATGGCTTGTTGTGAGTGAATGTGGGAAATGACTTTGCTGGTACACACACCTCTTTACAGAAACTGATATAGGATGTGAAAGTGTCTGTTTATTCGTAGGGCTGCTATTTGAATTTTTTAAAATGCGGAAGTCTGTGGTCTAAACAGTTTTGAAGTTCTATCTTTGCTTCACTGGTCCACCATTTCACTGTTTTAATGGTAGGTTTTGGATATTTTAAGTTCTTCACTGTATGTTGGTATTAAGGGAACGTGTTCAGAGGAGCCCAGGGGGCTCAAGGTATGGCACAGTATGCATTATGTAGTGTATTGTAGCAGTGGTCCATTCATCCATTATCTACTGATATTCTGAGGTCTGGTCAGGGGGAGTAGCTTTAGCAGGGATGCCCAGGGATGCTCATCTGGTTCTTCTCAATATGGAGGAGCAGCGGCTCAATTCTGACCTTCTCCTGGATGACCAAGCTTCTCACCCTATCTCTTGGGTAGAGTCCAGACCCTCTTTGGAAGAAACTCATTTTAGCCGCTTGTATCGGAGATCTTGTTCCTTTGGTCACAACCCACAGCTCGTGACCATAGGAGAGGGTATGAAGAATGTCTTATGCCCATATTTAGTCAGGACTCCATAATTTCCTCATGTCCTCAGTGGGGCCCTGCTCTGTACCCAGATGTGTCCTGGAGTGATACCCGCATCTCTGCAAGTAGGCTAACCTTGCTGAACTGTATACTGGACACTTTGTAATAATCCATTGCCAGCTAGAACTGGTTGAGACAGAAACTCTTTGTCTAAGTGGAAAGCCTTGATGTCATACCACATGTTTGATAGTGCGCATGGCCCGCCCTTCTGACAAGATAAAGAATGTGTGCTTTCTCTGTACCTTCGCACTTGTGATCTGCTCTCTACAGCCATGGTCTGTAACTCATAAGATCCCGTAATATTGTGTAAGTAAATGCTTCGAAGAAACTGTTCATCTTCTTCAGCCTTTATTGTGAATTTATAGGAAAAAAGCGTCTTTCAACAATTGGTGACCGTGACGTGATTTCAGACTGAGGTGTCGGTTGACAGACAGAACATCGGCCAGCCAACAATTGATAAGGTAAGAGGACATTTATCCTCCAAAAGTGATCTTCTGTCTGTTAGCTGGGGTTGAGCTCCATGTAATGTTTGAATTTGTGACATTGAAATTGTAGTTTTTGCTGGTTGAACAGTAGGGGAAACTTTGAGTGGTATAGTCCTGGGTAGAGCTTGAAAAGCCTTAGAGTGTGTGGGTGTACCACTCTAAAAAGGGTTTAGACGAGCCCTGTGTCGGAGGTTGTGCCAACACAAAAAGGTTGTAGATCCCATGACTGCCAGACACACTGGTAGGTTGAGGCCAGTCCAAAACTTTCTGGATCGAGAGGTTGTCACGTTCTTTTTGGAGAATCCTAGAGACTAGAATTCTTCATTCAAAATCAAAGGACTGTAAAATAAAGAGGCTCGAGGACTTTTTGAATAAATAAAAAAATAAAAAAACAAACAAACAAACAAGTAAATAAATAAATAAATAAATACTCTGGCTGAGAAATGACATAAATTGTACGAATTAAAGTGACCTTAATAAAATGCCATAAGATGGGTATGACGATACCCAATGGTAGTTAAAAAAAAAAAAAAAGGAGCGTCTTAAGGCGTGTGCTGACTCGCGGGTGAGTGTCTCGCGGGCACGCATACACACGATTGTAGCGTGCGTGTTTGTATATGTGTGTGAGAGTGCGAGATCAACGGAGGCGACACTAATTGTACGTTTGCTGTTCTCATTTCTGTTTTTTATACATTTGCATTTTTTAAGGCTGAGTTATTTGAGTTGTTGGCCGCGTGAGTGTGCAAGGAGGTCCACCCTCCGCGTTAAAGAAAAAAAAAGAGAGATAGAGAGGGGGGAGTCGATTTAATACAAAATGGAGGATACCTTTACCAAATGGATCCAACTCTTTCCAACCAAACTTCCCAAAAACTTTACAAATAGCAAAATTAAGTCTCATCTTTCAGGTGCCCACCCTGACTCCGTTCTTGAATGAATCTGAAGACCCAGAGGAATCTTCCGAAGGTCCAGCTTTTCCTCTGCATCGGCCTGTGACTCGTTCCCAAATCCTGCAGGCACCCATGTTAGCCAAAGTTGACCTGGCTACTGGTAACTCTGCTATGTTTTACAAACCTTTCTCTCCCATTGATATGAGTGTGTTGATGCAAAAACGTCTGCCTATGCAATCTGGTGGTGCCAATTGGCTTCAAGCAGTGCAGAGAGCGGTTATGGGACAAATGTTAACAGCAGGTTATATCCGTGTTCTCCTTACACAATCATGTCCGCTTTCACAGTTGAGTACTCTGATGCAAAATTCATGTTTTTCTTCTGTCCCCGATAATCAGGCTCACGAGAAAATTACTTAACCCTGTCTACAGATTTAAACGGTTTGTTTCCCTTCCCTGAGTGTGTCATTTCAGATCTGGTGTTTGCTCCCAAAGCAGATGAGGAGGCTGTGGCTTTTGTTGACTGAGCCCTCACTGATTACACTCTGAAAACAGAATGCACCCCTATGGCCTCTGCCTTGCATTTGCAAGTGTTCCAAGCAGCAATTTTGAAGGCCGTTGCCAAGTCTGTGGTGCAGACCTTCCCGGTGCTGAGGTTGACCGGTGGTTGTCATATCTTAAACATCATTTGAGGAGACCTGCTAAAGAGAAAGAGTCTAAGGTTGACAAAGACAAAACTACAGAAACACAACTTGCCATGTTGCAATTGCAAAATCTGAAAAAGCAGGAAGAAGGCTCTCTTGCTCTGATCTCATTTCCCTCTGTCGGTTCTAAGTGCATGATGTATCAACCAGGTTCACTCATGGGTCAAGGTGCGCCCCCTGGTGGCCGTAACATATGCTTCAATTGTGGACAGCCTGGTCATTGGGCCCGCGAGTGCAGACAGCAACCTCAAGCGTCTGAATGGAGAGGCAGAGCCAGAGGCCAATAACCTGCACATGGCTACAATTGAGGAGGTTACAACCAACCCCGAGGAAGGGTTTATGTTGCACAGCACTACAGTAATCACAGCAGCTAAAAGCATCTCACTTGTTGGATTCAAGGAGATCTCCTCATCCCCACATGCCCTCTCATCAGAAGCAACCCTCCAGTGGTTGGCTCAAAGCGGAACACATTTGGACTCTCTGGTCACTTTGGGTTCATAACCTCAGATCTTATGATATGGTAACTGATTGTACGCATTGCACTCTGACTATGATAGATGAGCTCTATAGCGAGGCATTTCAGGAAATTGAAATCAACATATGGGAATTGAACATGAGTGATGTGTTTGCAGGCAAACCAGGTGTCACGTTTTCAGTTTTCCTGACTCCTGAACAACTCAAATGGTACATGATGGCAGAATCCGGGATCCTGCTATGCCTCCTAGTCACCCACATGTGTCATTGGTAATCTTGCTTCAGCACACAGCAAAGGATCTCGGTCCGATTGTCCTGGCATGCACACTGGCCACTGATTGGCAAAATTCATTTCACTCTCTATTGCTCTATTCCCCGTCACTTGATGCTGATTGAATTCTGTCAAACCCATTTTTACCCACTTCTGTTTTGGAGCACCATGGACATGAAACAATTAGCAAAAAGGGCGGCGCAGCAAGAAAAGAATAGAGCGAAACTGTTCGATTTACCGGCTGATTTCTCACTCGCATTCTTAGCTAACAGTGAAATATTGTTGAAAAGCAGACAGCAGGGCTTCAAGTATTTCAGCGAGGGGTATTTCAATGATATTTACATGCATATCGACAGAGAAACCATTGATATTAGCGCGAGATCTTTCCAGAGTCAGAGGAAGACCGAGAAGCCACATAATATAATACATTATAACCCAAAGACAAATTCGTCATTGACAGTTTCCTATTTTCGTGTTACATATCACACTTGTGTGCAGAATCTGTATAAGTATCTGTATAGCCATTTGTGAACCGCCGTATGAAGGAAAAGAAGGCGAGGCTTGATTTACGAGTTGTTTCTCTCGTTTTCTTTGTGTAACGTCACGCGCTCCCCTCAATAATTATTCTTGAATTAGTGCCGAACCTATGTGAGTCCCGACTGAGTACGACAATCACTACTTTAGTGTCCTCAAACATCCTTCCTTCAGTCTTGGTGTCTCGGTGCACGTCGAAGGCTTTTTGGACTACTAGTCCGGTTTAGTTTAGCTCATTAGCCGCGAACAAAGGGAAACGTTTGTGCAGTCAGATCATCACAAAATATCGCTCAACACAGATCAAGTGTGTCAATCATTCACACGTAGCTATGTAATGCAAGCGAAGAACTGCTAATTCATTTATATGAGACATGTATTGAAAATCAAATATAGGGCTTACCTTCGTGCAAACATATCTGTTCCGGTTGATGGATTCAGTTGATCATGCGGTCTTCCACAAAGTTTGATCCATCGAAGACATTTTTTGTACTCAATCTTCTGTTCCAGTTGATTTTAGATGGATTCAGTTGATGATGCGGTCTTCCACAAAGTTTGATCCATCGAAGACGTTTTTCGTACTGGGTCTTCGGTTTTGGAAAGGGTACGAATTGAACTCCACCAACTAGCCTTTCAGGATACCTGTCGTCACTATTATAAAGTCCGTGACTACACCTCTGAACCATATCTATTGTTAAAGAACCCAAATACGCGATAAAACGCTAACAAGCTATACTGGACCATGCAACATTGTCTGAGGGAACTGGGGGTCCAAAAAAGGGGCGTGGTTTATGCAGATCTCTGGCCTCTGATTGGTCAGCGACGCGGATGACGCAATTTCTACAGAGGGGTCAATTGGAATGGTGTTTGCTACTCCTATAATCGCCAGCCTCTAGGCTTTGTCCTTTCACCTGGACTCTTCAATGACTGTCTTTGTTAGTTGCTGTCTCCGCTTAAATTGCCTCATGGGCTTCTCCTGGTGCAGTATGTGGATGACCTCTTGCTGGCAGCTCCATCTGAAACTTCTTGTCTCGAAGCCACTCGGTCCTTTGCTTTCTCATTTGGCCTCTGTTAGACTGAAGTGTTCCAAGTCCAAACTCCAGATTGCCCGACCACAGGTTTGCTTTTTAATCTCACGCCATGGCAGAGGAATGTCTATCTTTCACAACGCCGATATCCTCCATCATCCAAAACCAACAAATGTCAGAACCATGCTGGCTTTCTCGGTCTTTGCAACTACTCCAGGCATCATGTTCCACACTTTGGGTTTGATACTGCTCATGGTCTGCCCTTCTGACAAGATAAAGGATGTGCGCTTTCTCTGTACCTTCGCACTTGTGATCTGCTCTCTACAGCCATTGTCTGTAACTCATAAGAACCCTGAATATTTTGGAAGTAAATGTTTCGAAGAAACTGTTCATCGTCTCCAGCCTTTATTTGGATAACCAACATTCTTACTACCCGAAATTAAATGAACACGCGGAGGAAAAAAAGATTCCTCCAACAGTAGGAACATACTGTAGATCGACCGGTAAATTGAGAGCTTCACCTTTCAGCTGAGCTCCGAGTTTACCACAAAGTACTGTACAAGTACATTTTTACCATGGACCCATACATATAAAAACCTTGTGTTACTGGGCAGCTTTTGTCTTCTTATTTGGCTATCCTGCCAGAAGACATACGTCTCGTGTGTGGCAGATACCGAGATAAGACCCTGACGACTGTATTGCACATTCCTTTGTAATAAACCTATTTGCTGTTAACTTTTTCTAATCATTGGTCAGATCTTCCTCGATTCGTGAACACGCGTTGGGTCCAAACTCACAAATCCCTACAATTTGGTGACCGCGACCATAAATTGAGGGAGGTAGACGAGCGTTGGCCATTGACAGATGAGATAAAGAGAGACATATGAGAAACACAGGAGTGTTCTACGGACAAGTCGAGGCTGGTCGTCTCGACTTCTGACTTCTCCAGGTCGCGACCAAATCCGAAGGTAAGCAGAAGCCTGTTTACTCTCGAATTCTGCATATTGAACTGTCTAAATTTGAGAAGTCATTGTTATCAAATTTTTCATGCCTCATATGAGTTATTGAGAATAAGAGATAAAGAACATAAGAGAATAAGAGAATAAGAGAATAAGTGAATAAGAGATAAAGAGAAGTTGTATATCCCGTCGTAGCTGACATATATTGGAGAAGTACAATTGCACTGTAAGGTTCACCTGTTACACCTAAGGAGGATGGGATCCCTTAAAAACAGAGGCTTTGCTGTCGGTTTGAGCCTGGGACGTCGCAAGGGGAGTACAAAAAAACCGAATAGTATAGGCTAATTTGTTGCGCGATTGGAATTCGGTTGGGTTTAGTCGAAGAAGAGTGACCACTAAATTAAAGAATTAATCATGGACGGTGAATTTGATCATGAATTTGCTGAATATAATCCAACTAAAGATTAAATATACATTAAAATTGAGCAGCAAATGATGCTTAATGTTGACAAAAAGAAACAAGATAAAGAAAGGAAGCACGCATTAAAATCATGGCAAAAGCACAACTTGGGTAAAATTTGCGATTCAGACAAACTGACGATGAAGTTATAGGACATTGACAGAGACTATGTAAATATAATATAAATGTAAAAGACTATGAAAGATATAAGCGACATATACGATAAGGGCTCATGGAACTTAAAGACGTGAATAGAGAAAGGAGCACTGCGCATTTAATGATGGTGACGGACGTTGGAATGGGACCAGGAAACGATCCGAGACGGCTGGTAAGGTGCCATGTGACGTTGAGGGCATTAAGGAGCCCATGAGGAAAAGAAGATGGAGCTGAGAAAAGTTGTATTTGATATGTGGACGTGAGTGAAGGACTGCAAAAATGAGAAAGGAGGCACATCCAACACGCACATACGCACGCGCCCTGAATCACACGTAAGTACACCACACACACACACACACACACACACACACACACACACACGCACGCACGCACACACACACAAGAGAAGCAAGAGGCGATGAAGGGGGGTTGGTGAAAACGGTCTTGTTGATTTGATCTGAGGCGACCTCTCGCATTTGAAATAACATGCTGACTAATATAATTATATTATATTATATTATATTATATTATATTATATTATATATTATATTATATTATATTATATTATATTATATTATATTATATTATATTATATTATATTATTGCAGCACGGTGACGTAGCTGGTAAAGCTATGGCCTCACAGTTCTGAGGTCCCGGGTTCAATCCCGGACCTGCCTGTGTGGAGTTTGCATGTTCTCCCGTGCCTGCGTGGGTTTCCTCCCACATCCCAAAAACGCACAACATTAGTTGGACGCTCAAGGTTGCCCCGAGGTGTGATTGTGAGAGCGACTGTTGTCTGTCTCTATGTGGGTATACACTCTGCATGGGAGACTGGAGACAAGCAGCATCTAGATCATGCACTAGTATTGAACACCGAGAAATCGAGACAACTGCAGGTATGCTTAACCTACCCAATGGAACCATATTGAGAGCACACTTTGAGCGTCTGGCCGCAGCTATCAGAGAGAGGTTCCCCACTCCTGTTACAGCTGCACCCACTTCTTTTTGTTAAATGACCCACTTGAGCACTTGACTAACTGTACTAAACTTTGGACTGAATCGATTGGACGTGACCCTGGATAGTCTGGTTATGAGGAGGCTATGTTCAGGACTGGGATACTGGCAGGTCTCCCTGAACCAGTACAGTCCACTCTTAAAGCTGACTCTGACCTCCTCTCCGGAGATGAGCCTAGATTTAGACGACACTTAGTGCATCACCTCAAAATTTACTTAAGCCAACATCAGGTTGAGGATGATGAAATTACTAAACTCCAAAAACAACTTTTTAAGTTAGAAGTAGCATAGGCAAGACGTAAAGGTCCATAACCACACCAGATGTAATTTTTTGGCGGACACAACCACCAAGACAGGTAGCTGGGTACTCGGGGAATAGTGGATATGCAGGAAGGCGTGGAGGGGCCGGGAGAGAGTGAAACATCAACGTGATCAAGGGTGTTTTGTTTGTGGTACTCTCGATCACTGGATGAAAGACTGTCTTACAGCTCCTCCACCTCAAGCTCCAATGCAACGGCGTGGTGGCTGGTCCAACAACTGAGGGGGCCAAGGCAGAGGCAGAAATGACAGCTTTGGCAGCCCACCCTGGCAGCAGAATGGACAGCAGCAGGTTGGACAGTACAACAAGGGGTGCCCAGGAAGCCAGGGGTCCGGCGATGCAGGTGCCATGATCCCCATCTCTGTTGCGGGGCGAATGTGAACACTCTCGTTGACACAGGGGCAACACACTCCTCACTCAAAATCTCGCTTACGGACACTTTATTGTCACAACACACTGTGCAATTGATGGGCTTGTCAGGGACTTAACAGGCCTTGCAATGGACTCAACTCTAACCGACAATATTGGCTGGACAGACCAACCACCATTTGTTTATAATGCCGGCAGCTGACACCGTCTGCCACTCTGGGCAATGGCTTATGACACCTGTGAGTGACCCAACTCCAACTGTGGACATTTACTGACTTGGACTTGAACCTGAAACCCCGCTCAAACCTGGTCTCATACATCAATTTCTGTTGTGGAAGCCCTGGTTAAACACTCTTAGGGCTTACCTGCCTCCACTAGAGCCATACAATTGCAAACTATATTACGACCTCAACCACGATCTAGTACACATGGAAATCTTTGCATACATACAAGGTGATGCTTGGGTTATTACATCCAAACATACATACACAGCAAGAGAGGGTGTGCAGCATCCTGCTGTCTTACACCAGATCAAATGACATGGTTCAAAATGCAAGAAGAGTCAGTACCCCACATTTCATTCACTCTGTCTCCAGGACACGACGCCTAGCAGCTGGGACCTATGGCAAAACGACTGACTCAAATGACTGACTGGGAGGACACACCACTCCCTAACGTACAGGTCTCCAAATCTACAGATGCATACTGCATCATTGTTCCTGATGCACCTCCGACAACTAATATCACCATACTAGAACACGAGACCCTTATTAGAGAACACGGACGTGGCTACTCTGACCATGACAATGCCGAGTTAATGTTAAACAAACTGCCTAAATTAGTTTGGCTCTCTGGGTCCTTTGATGTTGGACATTGTACTAAGACACTGTTTTTCTAGGATCTCCTTTTTACAGACCTCAATATCCTTGATCCCCAGCTGCTAACCAGGGGATGGAGGACACTCTCACTGGCCTGCGGAATTCTGGAGTCCTGGAAACATCCAGCTCCTCATGGTGTACACCACTCAGGCCAGTTTTAAAAGCAGATGGTAACACTTATCGTATGGCACATGATTAGATAGCCATTAATGATGTAACGACCACACCATTGTTACATGTACCAGACCCACACAGAATGTTGTCTACCATCACACCTGGTTTGAAATACTTCATTGCGATTAATTTGGCAAATACATTCTTCTGTGTCCCACTCGCACTCGAGTGTCGACACTTGTTTGCATTCAGATATCAGGGATGCAATTTGCAATACACCAGGTTGCCACAAGGCTTCAAAAATTCACCAGGAATTTTTAATCAATGTTTGAAATCATTGCTGCAGGATCTAGAACTCCCAGACAGACAGCAGAGTTGTGTTTGTCTCTAACTAAACTTGTTTTGCTGCGTTTGCATGAGCTGGGATTAAAAGCTTCCAGAAAGAAGCTTCAGTGTTGTCGCAAATCGGTGACCTTCTTGGGCAGAGTGGTGTCCTCTGAAGGATCCACAATGTCCTCGGAGCATCGTTCTTCCATTCTACAGATTCTCTTCGTCTACGTGCTGATCTCTCTGCCCAACTTCTGTTCACTGATGGTTGCTGTTACCGGAAGCCCAATGGCTCTTTGGCTGCGGCGGGTGCCGTAGTGGAGCAGCAGCCCTCAGGTGAATTTTTAACTGTTTCCTCTTCCGTACTAACATCTGTTCCCTCAGCCCAGGCAGCGGAAGTTCTCACACTCTGTCTCACACTGGAACTGGCGGTCGGACAATCTGTCACTGTCTATTCTGAATCATCTTAAACTGTCCCGGCTGCTGTGTTGGAGTTGTCTGCCTGGAAACGGAATTATTTTAAAACAGCTAAAGGTACTTCTATTACACATTTGACACTGATCCAAAGATGAGAAAGCCCTGGCCAAACCTTCGGCGGTGGCTATTGTCAAAATCCCTGGCCACTACAAATCCACTTCAACTATAGCCCTCGGCAATAATGCTGCCGACGTGGCTGCCAAGCAGGCTGCGGGCTATGTCCCACAGATGCTTGTCCAATTATCTGACAAATCCTCTCCTGCCCTGCCCGAACCTCCGTCTCTTAGTGAATTGGTTCAAATATGGCACAACGCCTCTCCTGAATAAAAGATACTCTGATTGAAACCCACTCTATTGCTAATATTGGCCCCAGAGCCATGCTAACCAAACTTCGCATATGGTGGCATTCTAAAATGTCTGACTTGTGTCATGGCCACTGTTGTGACTGTAATGTTTTCCAGCTACACAATGTTCACCCCATACTTAGAACGTTGTCAGGTTAATTTGACCCACCCACTTGGCCCGGTGCGGAACTGGTCATGGATTTGACAGACATGATCACTCCTGTTCAAGGTAAGCGCTACCTTCTTGTTTTTGTTGACACCTTTTCCGGATGGCTGGAAGCTTACCCCTGCACTCGCGTAGACGCCATGTCGGTAATGAAAGCTTTGGTGAACCACTGGATTCCAACCTTACGGTTTCACTGCTCTCATCCGCTCGGACAACGGTGCACATTTCACATTCACACACCGAGCTACTGTAGAGAAGTAGTACAGGTTAACTCACAAGTTTGGTTGTGTTTTTCACCCCAGTCAAGGTTCAGTTGAATGTATGACTCACACGTTGAAGGAAAAACTGGCTAAAATATGTACCTCTTCTAATTGGGTTCAGGCTCTTCCCCTTGCTCTAATGTCTGTGAGACAAACTGTGTCTCGCCCTACTGGTTTCTCTCCGTATGAACTTCTTACAGTTTGTCTGACACCTGGCTCTTCCTCCTCACTTCAACCGCTGGAGGAAGGCTGTGTTTCCCAAGTTTTCTCAAAAACTGTTTTGGACACAACTGCATTCTTTTGCTTCTAATTTCCCTTCATAGATCCAGGACACTGTTCCAACACCACCTCCTGCGCTTGATCTTCCTGAGTGGTCATCTGTCTACATTAAACAACTCTCTCAGGGAGCGGAAGTACTTGCACTCTGTCTCGCACTGGAACTGGCGGACAGAAAATCAGTCACTGTCTTTTCTGACTCATTTTACGCTGTCTCGGCTGCTGTGTTGGACCTGTCTGCATGGAAACAGAATGACTTTAAAACAGCCAAAGGTACTCCTATTGCAGATTTGACACTGATCCAACAATGAGACAAAGCCCTGGCCAAACCGTCGGCGGTTGTCGACTTGGCTGCCAAGCAGGCTGCGGGCTGTGTCCCACAGATGCTTGTTCAAGTATCTGACAAATCCTCTCCTGACCTCTCCTGTAAAGGTTCTGTTGAATGTATGAATTGCACGTTGAAGGAAAAACTGGCTAAAATATGTACCTCTTCCAGCATGAAGTGGGTTCAGGCTCTCCCCTTGCTCTTATGTCTCGCAAACAAACTGTGTCTCGCGCTACTGGTTACTCTCCTTACAAATTTCTTACAGGTCGTCTGATGCCTGGCCCTTCCTCCTCACTCCAACCACTGGAGGAGGGCGTTGTGTCTCACAAGTTTTCTCATAAACTGTTTTGGACACAATTGCATTGCATTTTGATTCAAATTTCTCTTTACAGATCCAGGACACTTTTCCATCACCACCCCCTGCACTTGATCTTCCTGAGCGGTCATCTATCTACCTTAAATGACTCTCTCGTAAGTAGTCAGAATCCTGTTGTTCTGGCCCCCACAAGGTGACTGCTCGTACCTCCAAAGCCGTCCACTTGGAGGAAAAAGGAACTAAGTGGTTTCATTATTCTTTACTTCGCCCTGCTACAGACTCTAAATTGCACTTTTATTTTATTGTTTGTTGTTGTTTTAAGAGCCATGATGCCTACAGATGGTCCGATTGATTTTCGAACCAAGAGAGAGAGAGCAGGAATCTATGGCATTCTTATTAGTGGTGTTATTGTTTTTGGTATTTTTATCTGGGAAATCGCTGAGAAATACCCCATACCCACAGCCACATCACTGCCAGCTGTTAGCACAACCCACCGGGAAAATATTTATCACAGAGAAGAATTGTATGATAAACAAAGCCCTATCTGTTGATGAGTGACCATAACCATACCAGTTACCATAATATTTCTCTGAGTGTGGTCACCTTTCCCTGGCCTCTGTGAAGCTAAAACACAAAACATACAAAAATTAACAACAAACAAAAAACCTTCACCCAGATCACCAATCAAAGTGGTCTCAGGTAAGGGGTGCAGTAGGGGGAACAGACACACAAATCGTGTGCCACAAGGCGACCAGAGCACCACCTGACAATTTAAGCTAGCTGTTATCCCTTGGCGATAAACAACTGCAATACCAAAATGTCAAGTCCCATCAGAACGAGGGTAGGACCCAAATGCAGGACTCGGAAGATGCAAGGTAGTTCAAGGAGACACGTTTATTATATGCAGAGGTAGGGGATCGAGCAGGCAGTCCGGTGCAGCAGCGGTAGTTGGGACGTCGGGCAAAGAGAGCAGGTGAGCGGGCAGGCAGGAGTCGGTACACAGGGGAACAATCAACGCAGGCAGAAGTATCAAAGGAGTCAGGCTTACAAGGCTGGTCGGAGAACATGCAAAGGTCGGTACACACAGGTTCGATCAGGGATACCGGAGCACACGAACGGGACATGATGATCAACGAACTGGCGCCGGCCAGTTGTCATCGCGGTCATATAAATCCACAGCATAATCAGGCTGCATGAGGCGCAGGTGTGCACCTTCCAATCAGAGCACCTGCGCGGACACCCGCACAGCTCGTGCTGGAGCGGCAGGATCATGACACAAAATCCTCAGTGCCACGGGGAGGCCATTCACCAGATCTTCACCCCACCAGGAAGGCAGGCCCATTACCAAGCCTCAGCCATGCAGAGCTGATTGTGTGTGTTAGTCATGCATGGGAAAGGTCATGACATCCTTTGAAAGCCTTGTGCTGCACCACCTCAAGAGCGTCACAGGTCCCCAGCTGGACCCACTGCAGTTTGCCTATCCATCTAACAGGTCTGCGGAGGATGCAATCAACATGGGGCTGCACTTCATCCTTAAACATCTCAACAGCGAGGGTACCTATGCGAAGATCCTGTTCGTGGATTTCAGCTCTGCATTCAATACCATCATCCCTGAACTCCTCTCCTCCAAACTTCTCCAGCATCACAGTCTGGTTTGGGGCCGCCACAAAAAAAGGACAAACTCCGACTGCAACGGACAATCAAAACAGCTGAACGGATTATCGGCACCAGTCTACCCACTATTGAGGACTTACACGCAATGCGAACTAGGTCCAGAGCAGGCAGGATTCTTTCAGATCCTCCACATCCTGGCCACCAGCTCTTCCAGCTTCTTCCATTGGGAAACCACTACAGATCAATGCAAGTCAAAACTAGCAGGCATTTGAACAGTTTTTTCCCCTCTGGCAATTAAGTCAAATACATTCTTAATCAGCAAATTTACTGTTATCTGCCTTGTGCCATTGTTGGGACGCTCACATTCTGCTGGTCCAATCAATAACAATGTTAGTCATTTATTTTTGTAGACTATCGCACGATTCGTCACTCTAACCTCCTTCCTTTCATTGCACTGGTCTATTACAGAAACCATGAACATGTAAAGGGACTGCACAAACTTTACACCATGTGGGACATTGACAAACCTGTCTCGTACCTGTTCTAAACAAAGAGGATTTTACATCCTGCACGACTTTTATAAGGAATAGTTCCGATAAATTGAAATGCCTCTTGTTCTTTGTTCTTGCTACTTTGTTGTTCCTTGTTCTGTTTATCGTACGGTGGCAGCACCTTCTGTCGGAGAAAAATTCCTTGAGCGTTTTTTTTACACACTTGGCCAAATAAAGCTGATTCTTATTCTAATTCTGATTCGGAAAAAGGTGTCATGCATGGGCGTTCTCTCTCAAGGCTGTTGGAGAGAGAGGGAGAAAGAGAGCAAGAGAGAGACAGAGACAGAGAGAGAGAGACAGAGAGAGAGAGAGAGAGAGAGTGAGAGAGAGAGAGAGAGAGAGAGAGAGAGAGAGAGAGAGAGAGAGACTCTATAATGATTGTCCTTGGTCACAGGTGAGCTTTACTTCACTTTAAACTGCTCCCTTTGCACAATTGTCATTGCACGGGTATATGTCAGTGAACCGTAAATAGGTAAGGGTATACTATGCACAAGTTTAACATAATGTGGGACGTTGATGTACTCTCACTGGTCCAAATGCTAGAAGACTCCATCTTTGCACAACTGTGCCTCTTATAAGAAATATCCATCCAGCCATTGTCTGTGCTGCTTATCCCCACAAGGGTCTCAGGAGTGCTGGAGCCTATCCCAGGTGTCAACAGGCAGGAAGCGGGGTACACCCTGAACTAGTTGCCAGCCAATCGCAGCGCACATCGAGAAAAACAGCTGCCAACTGTCGCTGCCGACTTCCGAAGACAAATTACTCGTGTGTTGTTACATAGTTGGCCATGAATGCTGATTCTGATCTAATTCTGATTATTTGCTTTTCCCTGCCAAAAGTTCAGCAAAAATTACAAAAGCCTCACTCAATAACATACTGTATACTGTATTATTACATGTGGATGGTGGATGGTAGATGACAGTATCGTACCATTTTAAAACCCTGAGATAGCATCCCCAATCTCAGTCGGCAGGCCTCCCATCTACTATACAGTGTTGATGGTGCACTGCTTTCTGCTTCGCAGCTGGATGGTGTGAAGAGTTCCCTTAAAAGTACCCAGAAGTTGTTCTCCATGGCCTCGCTAAACTCCTTCCACATCTGATTTTTTGGGGGCCCTTCCAGAGGTGGTAAGCCTATGAGAAAAGTAAGCCCATGAGAAACGGGACCCAGGTTGCCTCTTCAGGCTGTGCTTGGCTGGGCCCCATGGGTGCATGGGGTAGGCCACCAGGCACTTGGGATTGAGCCCCATCTCCAGGCCTGGCTCCAGAAAGGCCGTGTTGGTTACCCACGTCCGGGCGAGGGAAAATGAGGTCCATAGGATGAAATAGCTTCCATGTCTGTGGCTTTCTAATAAACATTTAAAAAAAAAACAGTCAGCCATGCATACTGTAATAGACCATTACAGTATATTTACATATTCACACTGATAATTTAATTCTACTCCCCAACATGCACATAAACAGTACATGTACGCTTAAGAACATGCATTTTTGTACAGATTATCCTACCAAAACTCAGATTGTCTCTGTGAACCTTTCCAACTATTCCTGAACTGTTGTCACATTGAAAAAATGACAGTTGAACGCTTTTTTCCAGTAATGTTCACCTTTTGCAATGTCCCTGTCGGTTACTCTTTTTTTTATTAGACAGAAGTGGTGCAATTCCCAGACAGATTCAAAGTAATGGAAGAAGATTACTTTTGTGTTATAAATTCCAGTGGTGACTGGTGGAGTTTTCTATTGCTCATGGTGTTGGAGTTTAACACCCACCTTGCTCAATATGTTAGTATCGCAAGTGGATCTGCAGCACATGTTAATCTTTTAAAGGGAGTCTGTGGTTAAATACTCTGACACCGAAAAAACGGAATCAGACCAAAAAAAAAAGTTGTTGTGAAGATGCTAGTCCGTTTATTCACTACTGTTGAGTTGCCCTTGAGCAAAGGTCTGGCCCCACACCTCTTAGCTCAAGAGATGCAGGAATGTTTGCATACCCCTTCACTCTCTCCTTGCATGCCTGCATGTGTGATCTGATGCTCTGTGTAATGTGTAACAAAATATGCATCAGTGTGTGAATTTTCCCTTGGACTCTAATCAGTACAGGAAATTAAATTCAATGAATTACAATCGTAAAAAGTAAAACCCCTTACATTTCATGGAAGAAACATACGTACAATCTGGAGAAGGCACACTTCACTTTGGTCACAAGGATTGTGGCAAAATGCACATGCAAAAGTCTCCTTGAGTTGTCACACAATATATAAGGGATACCATTCTTTTTTTCCAGGCCAGTTTCATTATTATATTATCAAAATGATTCTGTTTATGTCTATTGTCTATGTCTATTTCTGAACCACAGAAATAAGACAATGTGAGATTTTTTTCATAGTTAGTTCATAGCTAATGTTGTTATTTTTCTCAATTTCAAGTTATTTCACTGACCATTATCTTTTCTTTTCTTTCTTTAACAGAGGAGTACCAACAATATTTTCCACTTATGTGTCAATGGCAATTTCAAAACCATTTCATTCACTTACCACATAGTGATCAGTGTGACTATGTTGTAGGGACATAATGGATACTGTAAAAGAGATGTACATTTCTGAAAAAAAAAACATACTTGTCTACCTAGTCACTCATCTATCCACATTCTATTCATTCAGTGTCACAGAGAAGCTTCAACCAATCCCAGATGACTTTTTCACTGGACAGTATAGAATGCCTCAACCATACTTGCAGAAATTCAGGGCAGTGGGCGGATGCCAAGAATCAACAGCATTAGAGAGTAATGGTTAATGAGTTTCTTCTCGCTGCAAAATATTTGAGATTTGATTGAGAGGACTTAAATTAGAAAACAGACTGCTGCAGACATATGGCGACTGCGCAGCATAATAGTGTTCAGTGTTCAGGCAAATTAATAATAATGATGCAGAGAAAGGAGAGGAGAAGGAAACATTAAAATGTGTTTTTGTCCTTTATATGCCTGTGTCCTAAAAGTTTTAAAAAGCACAAGCATGATGAGTTTGGTGTATTGATCAATGATAGTTTAATCTGGACACTTGGAACTCTGTTTTTGTGCCTGTTTTTGCAAGTGGAGTGAAAAAGAATCAAAAGTAAGTACAGCTTTGTCAAATTACTGTCAAAAAGTTGCATTGCGATGAGTGGTGAGGTAAATACTTCACTAATCAATCACACGACTGCCCAATAGACACATTCTCACACGTAGCGGAAATTTTTAGGAGTCAAGGAGTTCACCGACAGAGCCCTTACAAGTGTGAGAGAGAATGTACACTCAATACACAAAACATTTCTGAGACACACTCTAACATTGACCTTTTGTACCAAGGAACAATTCTGTCTAGTGCGCCATCATGCATGATGGCAGTCATAATGTTCAAGTTTTTGCAATTTGAAGAGATATTTTTCCCTAAATTTGGTTAAAGGGGAACAAAAACATAAACGTAAACATTTCCATTCATCTATCCATCCATCCATGATCTAAGTCGTTTATCCTCACAAGAGTTGTGGGCGTACCAGAGCTCAATCCAGCTACAGTATCTTCAGGCGAGAGGCAGGGTGCATCCAGAACGGCTCACCTTTCAATATCAGTGCACAGAAACAAACAACCATGAGCACTCACATTCATACCTATGACCAATTTAGAGTGTTCAATCAACCTACCTTGCATGTTTATGGGGATGTGGGAAGGGGTTCCTCTTTGTCAATATAGGTCTTCTTTAATTGATGATGTTTAATGTATGTTTAATGTAAATCTACTAAGTATAAGTACGTATCCTCACAAGGGTTACGGGAGCACTGAAGCCTATCCTAGCTTTTTTTTAAAAAAAAAAGTTAAAACAATCCATCTAGTCGCCTACGGGAGCCATGCTTTTACGCCATTATGTGTGCAAAATTGCAGGAATGCGAAGTGCATCAGAATTTTTAACAACACTTTTTTGTCTGTCAATCAGTGAAGCTGGGAGGAAGGATTGGTACACATCACATTTGATTTTGCACGCTTAATGACATAAAATACCCACCCCCGGAGAGGACTAGATCAAATTTTTTAAATGTGTTTTTAGAATAGCTACTTTGTAGGTTTAAGTATACACAATCAATTTTCGAAGAGGCATACAGCACATGAAAAATAAAACACCAAGTTTGGACAGTTTTAGTTCCCCTTTAATATTTTATGAGCTCCAGAGTATTAACTGTATGAAGATATCCCTAACATTTTCATTGTGTGTCAGCTCCTTATTTCAACATGTGGTTTCAGTGGTTGCAGACTATGTCTGAAGGCCACTCTGCTGTGAAACTAAACATCACTGATTTGAAAAATGTGGTCATTGCAGCAGCACAACTGACAGCAATGAACCAGTAATTTGTATCACTATAGTTGTAGTATTTGGTTTTCTGGCCAAAGAATGCTCCATGCACCATGCATTTTTTTGTGTTAAATAGTTCATGTGTGCAGCAGTATGTTAAATTCCGCAGAAGACCATTGGTGACAGAAGTGTTTCAACATTCCTCTGACTCACTACTGCAGCCTGCAGTTAACTGAGATGGAAAATTATTTAAATCAATCCAACGAAAACAAAAACAATATTGTGAAACCTTTGACCGTAATTCCTTCTTTGTATTTTCACTCCAAATGCCACCAGATAATCTAGTTTAGAATCATGGCAGAAAATCTTGTATGGTGTGAACAGCCATATGTTACTCAAAATGCACTAAACAACATCCATCCATCCATTTTATTAGCTGCTTATCCTCACAAAAGTCGTGGGAGTGTTGGAGCCTATCCCAGCTGTCAACACGGCAGAAGGCTGGGTACACCCCCAACTGGTTGTCAGGGAAGGGAAGCGAACTTTTCAGGTGGTATTATATAGAATGATATCTTTGAAGAACTGTATTGTCTATTTTGACAACCAACAGCACAACAGGTCTCGGGCAATTTGAAAAATCTGCTCTGGTTCAACAGCTCGCGCACTGCAGAGCAGCTAGGTTTGACCGGCAATATGGTGCCATGCAAACTGTGATGTCATGTGCACAAGCTCTATAATGGGCCCAACATAGCCAAGACTTACAGCTTTGGTGTCCTTGAGCAAGACACTGATTCCCTGAACTGCTCCTTGGGCACTTAAAGGTCCCATATTTTGTCTAATTAGTCCAGAGAGGGACTCTACAACAAGAACTCATAAAAGTTTTAATTTTCTGTCAAAAAAGACCTCCATTTTATCATACCATATCCATACCATATCATATTTTGTCATGTCCAGAAAAGGCCTCTCTGCCAGCTACTTCTAATTTCACCCATTTACAGCGATTTCTATTTTGCCAAGTTTTTTTTACCTGCTTTATTCATGTTCGGCAGATGGCCTTTCCTCTGATTGGTTGTCTCTGTGTGGAAGATCCACTTGTGAGAGCACACGCGTTTGTTATGTTGACAGCGCTGTCTGGGACGCTCTGAGATAGGTGGAGAGCTTCGCGAGTAGTCGTAGATAAGCCCAAGAAATTCTTATTACCTGATTTCTGGCCTGTTGGCAGAAAACTGTCCGGAACTCATGAATGTGTGAATTATTTTAATTCAAACTTCATATTTTCAGAGGCGGAGGCGAGGTAGCACAGCTGGAAAGCGTTGGCCTCATCGATCTGAGGTCCCAGATTCAATCACGGACTCGCCTGGGTGGAGTTTGCATGTTCTCTCCGTGCCTTTGTGGGTTTTCTTTGGGCACGCAACACTAAATGGACACTCTAAATTGTCCCTAGGTATGATTGTGAGTGCGGCTGTTTGTCTCTATGTGTCCTGTGATTGGCTGGCAACAAGTTCAGAGTGTACCTTGCCTCCAGCCAGTTCACAGCTGGCATAGGCTCCTACACTCTCTGCGACCGTTGTGAGGATAAGCGGCTCAGAAAATGGATGGAGAGATGGATGGATGTTTTTCGAGGCATCGTAGACCATGTCAAATACTAATAAGTGTCTGCACGAGCTGTGTCCACTGCTGTGATAGGGCAAATCCATAGACACTCAGGTGTCACGACCAATACGTTTTGAAATTATTTTGAATTACTTTTTCTTTAATCGCCAAAGGTGAAAGCCCCAGTTTTTATTCATTATTGAAGTCATTTTTAAATTGGAGTACTGTAAAATTATTGGATTTTTGAAGACTGTTGTTCTAAATCAAACATGTATATACAGGTTGACCTAACAAAATCCCTGGTGAATGCTAATGAAAGTTTGCTGCTTCACAATTGAATTGACACATACGTATATTTACCAGTTTTGAAGATGCTGTCCACGTCACTGATGGTGTTTGTATTCACGCCTAACTTGCAGGCAGCATGGCGTCAATTCCACTCAATGATGGTATCAACATGTGCCCCGAGACTGACTGATGACTGCTTAGGGTGTAGTCCACTTTTCGCCCAAATTTAGCTTCCGAGCACTCTTGCGACCTTTGTCTAGATAAACGTCTCGCAAAATGGGATGGAATAAATGTAAGCTGTTCTCCTTCATGATTCCAGATGTCCTGAATTTTGGTAGGAATATAGCTACAGCACTTAGCTCATGTTCTTTCATGAGCACTCTAAAACATTTCTGGATGATGTCCTGCAGGGCATTGTTTGTAAGTTCACACACTGCACAATGATTCCAGGTTCTCCAGCAAGCTTGATCTGCATCTGGTGAAGTGTCTGCAGCAGGAACCCCTCATGCACAGATGACTCACTCCCCTCTCAGGAAAGGATTAAAGTGTCATAGCAAGAGTTCCATCAAAGCACTATAATCAGCAAAAAATAAGAAATAAATCAACTCACATGTCAGTGCTTTTTTTATGCACCTATCTTGCACATATTCCAGTTACACACATTCTGCTGGCAAGACTTCTGACACAGCCATCATACATAAACTCAATGAAGTCTGAGGATGGCTGTAATTCCAAGAGCATGGAGTTTTCCCAAGACTTGATAATGGAGGCAGGGTACACCGGTTGCCAGCCAATGACAGGGCACATAGTGACAGACAACAGTGACACTCAAAATCACCCCGAGGGGTGATTTAGAGTGTCCAATTAATGTTGCATGTCTTTGGGATGTGGTAGGAAACCGGAGTGCACGGAGAAAGCCCACGCAGGCATTGGGAGAGCATACGAACCCCACACAGGCGGGGTGGGATTGAACCTCAGAACTGTGAGGCCAACGGTTTACAGCTGCCCCAATGTGCCAACATCATGGAAATCCATTTAGAAAATATAGGGCACATTATATATAAAAATACCTAGCGCAATGGATGTTATCACCATCGAGACGTGAAGAACCCTCGCTGTAACACTTTAAAGCACAGAATGGGATTTTTCAGTCTGTATGAAAAATCAGATAAAAGTAATTAAATGCTGTGCTTATGATCGAATGCATATTTGAAGGTCCATCAATAGGAAAGCCGCTGTTCTAATTGCAGACCAAGGAGACCACCTGCCTTTAATGTATTTCACATTTAGGTTGAATTTCAGCGGGTCATTCCAAACTTCACACTTCCTTTACCTTAACTATTCTGTGGCAACAAAATATTCCCTCTATGACTTTACGTCGTAGGTTATAATCATCATACCTTAAATGAAGAGTAACTGACACCAAAATATACATTTTAAAATAGATACTGTGATGAAAACTACATATAATATTATTCACTTTGATGTCAATACAAGCATGTCATTAATGCACAAAGTTGCGGAAGTCTCACTCGACATCCCAGTGGCGGCCATATTGCCTGTGACGTCATTTCCAGATGGCACACTGGGACACTCGCCATAGAAAACACGCTGTGCCACTTGCAATGGCCGATGAACAAGAGAGATTTTCGGATTTTTCTGACACCCTTTCTGAGACTGAAGCTTTTTTTGAAAAACAGAAGCAAGTGATGTGACCGGGGCCATATTACCCTATCATTTCGAGCCATATTAGACGATATGCGGATCACTTCTAACTGACAACAGACTAACCAACAGATAGACGAGGAGGACAAGGAACCCGATCCAATATTCAAAATGATTGGTCCATAATTGTTCCATTTCCTAACCCTTTTACAAGTCTTGTGTGTGTCGTTTACTCAGGAGGATTCATGCCGGGCAAAGTAAGTACGTCAGGGGTGCCCAGACACCTCCCCGCCGACCCACCTCCCCATTGGTGAGTCGCCATGCAGGCATACGGTAGGCCGAGGCTGAGGCTAACAGCGGGCCGAAGCCGAGGCTTACGGCCACACTGCCTTCCTGGAAGATTTGCTGGAAATAACATTTGTTTGAGTGTGGTGACTATACCTCACTTGGCTAGTTAGCGCATGTTACACGCTACCAAAGTGTCTTTGTACTTTTATTTTGTTATTGTTTTGTGATGTAGTGTATTGTGTGTGATTAAATTGTCTTAAACGCAATACAAGTGCTTTGTTATATTTTGATGATTTGACCAAGCGGATTTATTCTAAATTCACATGTAACATATTCTATAAACTGTGAGATAAATTAGTCCCCCCCAACAATTATTTTTTAATAGCTCTATACACACCGACCTGTTATTTGGAACACACACAACTCTTGTTCTTTGCACCTGTCCAATACATTTTTCACAACAAACCGGATCTTTTGGGAACGTGCAACTTTTGGAAGAGTGAATCCATCCTCCCGAGTGTTCACGTAAAATCCAGTAATACAATCAGCTGATATTTTGGCTGACATGCAGGGGAAAAAACAGCTAATTTCTCGCTGGTAAAAACAAGTACAAACACTCAAACCCACCACTGTACATGTCTACAAAAATGTTCACTTCCTGGTTCTTCTCCAACACAAATGCTTCGAGAGAATTTTCATGGTGGGAGATGAAAAAATCCATATGCGGTAACATTCTGACGTGCTGTGAACAAACAAATGGGTCCATTGTGGCTGACTTTTTTTCGTAAACAACATACTAAAAATTATGTTTTAGGTGTCAGTTGCCCTTTAAGGATTAATGAAGGTGAGGCATCTTGGGGGATAGGCCTACCAGGACCACATTTTCATACGACCAGTGATTTGCTTCGATTTATACATCCAAATATTTGTAGGTTGCATGTGACATGTGTTGTTGTTGGTGTGGCCTTTAATGGTCAGAGACCAGTTCAGGGTGTACCTGACCTGGGATAAGTTACAGTTGACCAATGACCCTTTGAAGGATAAGCAGTTAAAAAAATGAATTAATTAATATTGAGAGATCCAGTAGCACAACTCAGATTCACGTGAGGCTCCAAAGAGGAACAAGGTAAAAAAAAAAAGGAAAAACATGAAACAGTGCATGGCCTCTGCAAGTAGCAACTTGGAGCAAACCCACACCCTTTTAATGAAAAATAGGGGGAACCAAGTATACCAAATAATAAAATGTTCAATATTCCCATTTGTGTCATTTCTCCACTTTCACTTGACATTTGAAATGTTTTTAGCCAGTCATGGTGTAGATTTCTTTGGGATACAGGAAGCAAGGAATAACCAGCTCCACTACACTTCAACACCCTCTTCCAATGTCAATTCAGGGGCCAAAAGTAAAACGTTTGGATGGAGTAAAGAACTCAAATAGAGTATGGCTATCTAAGAAAATCCTGCATTTCAGTGTATTTTGTTGAAACCCAACTGTTTGTGTGCATGTTGTCTTCAGCTCTTCCTGTCAAATCCGATGGTGAGAAGATCCGGTTGTCCCATAGTGTGACAGAGTGCATGAGAGAGAAAAAGAGTGTTAATCAAGACATTTTTGGAAAATCCAGCTTCTACAAAACTTTAACGAAATCAGGCATATATTATTTCCTGTCATTTTTCTCCCGATAACTTAGTTTTTGTGAGAGAGTGTGTGCGTGCACATGGGTGTGCATTTTCAAATATTGAGTAGGATGTGTCCAGAACTTTTGGGCAAATATGATCTTGTTGTTTACTGTGGATAACATGTGACTGAACCTAAAATTGGCATTCTTCCTAACTCTAAAGTCACAAACTTCTTCTGCTGATTGAAAAGGAAAAGAAGAAATCATTGTGCAAACCACAATTCCAATTAAGATGGGAGGTTATATAAAAATTTAAAAATGTTTCTAAAAAGGTTTTTCTGCAAATAACCAATAACAAACAAAAAAAGACATTACACAGGTGAACACATTAATTGGAAAACAGGTGAATTTCATGACTGGAGATAAGCAGCATCCGCGAATAGCTGAAGTGTTCACTAAGAAGAATGGTGTTAGGTTCACTACTTTGTGAACAACTGCATGAGCAACAAAAAAATGGTTCTTCGCGAAAAATTGCAAGGGATTTCAGGATGTCTTCTTCTACAGCACATATGATTAAAAGCTTCTGAGATTCTGGGGAAATTTTTGCATGTAAGTGGCAAGGTTAAAAAACAATCATTGTTTAAAGGATATTGCCATTTACGCAGGAACATTTCAGAAAACCATTGTCATTTCACACAGTTTGTCACTACAAATGTACATTAAAACACTACCATGCAAATTAAAAGACAGATATTAAAAACACCCTGAAACACTGCCGGCTTCTCAGGACAAAAGCTCAAGCACAGTCCCAGCTCTCAATGCAGTGTTGCAGAACTGTGTCAACCAGAACATCTCCACAACATCCAGAGCCTTTAGGAACTCTGTGCGCTTCTCATCAGGTCCAGGTCCCTGCCACTAAGGAGGTTTTTAACAACTTTGGTGACCTTGACCCCAGAAATAGGAAAGCCCACCAAGCAGTACTCAGACCTGCTTTACATAGTGTTGGTGGTGTACTGCTCCCCGCTCCTTGGCCAGAATTTCCTCAAAGTCCTCAAAGTCATTTTCCATCATCTTAGTAAACTCCTTCCACCTTTTCACCTATAACAGAATGGTCTGATGATGGCAATTTTTAATCAAATATATATACAACGCAATGTATGCAGTCACTCACATTTGATGAGCACGACCGCACTCGCACACCTTCACACCTTCGTAAATCTGCACAGTCGAGCACAAAAAAATCACGTGCGTAAAATTTGTTAAGAGTAGAAATACATAGACATTCTCAGCGCACATGAAACCCAATCCAGTGTAGTGTACCACAGCCTGACACTTTTTTTTTAAAAAAATACGGAAGCACACAGTCTCTCTTAAAGGGGTAAAGTCATTAAGACAAACACAGTCCACCCACACAGTCTGGGCTATGTAGAGCATGCTGCTTGTGTTTACTCTCAATAATAATGCTAAACAAAAAAAAAAGAAGAAGTGTTGTTGCTTTAATGGATCTCGGGGTATGTGAATAATAGAAGAAAAAGTGGTGAAAGTGGTGTTTGAGTAAAAAAGGTCTGGTCTGAAGCCAAAGGGATGAAATGGTGTCTAATGTTAAAATCCCACCTTGGTACAATAATTCAGTTTTGCACCAAGAAAAACAGACAGGGATATCATTGTGGGTTTGTAGCGGAGAAAGTCATCAACATAATGAGCCATGTCAAAGGAAATTCAGTTACAACAGGGGTGCACAATGCGCAATCGTGAGGCAGTTTTGGTTGATCGTGTGACAGCGTGCCCAAAAAAAAAAAGATGTTAGACTGTGATCCACCTCGTCGCTTGATTCAGGTGTGGCCAATATGTCGAGCGCGTGCACATAAAGGTGCTTTCTAGCAAGCTGGCCTTCGATTTACGTCATTTGTGGCGTAGCGCGCGTGCAGATTCTTCCCCACGCTAACTACTGTATAATATGTATGATATTGATCTAACTTGATATAAGTTGTAACGATTATTTTTCCCGTGGTACGCCTTATCTTGAAGTTTAAAACTTTTCCCCTCTACATGCTTTAGGAATATATCGATATACTGCTCGCTTTCATTAATGGATTGACCATATCGATACCACCATAAATTACACTATATTATAACAATACATCACGAGTGCCGAAAGGAATGTTTGTTACAATGTATCGCTAGCTTGTTCCCAGTAAGTTTAGTATGTTGAACTAAACTTCCAGCATTTTCAAAACATTGCATGTGTAGACCATTCGTGTTCATTCCTTGACAGGCCAGTGCATTTAACTTTTCTTCAGGTAAAGTTTGTCAGATCAAGAATTTTTATTGGTGAAAAATTTTAAATACCGTTTTATATCATGTTCTACTAATATCAGTTGAAATTGGAAGTTAACATTTCTAAGTTTGAAATTTTTGTTTTCTATTTTAGTTTGTATTTGTTTATTTTATATTTAAATTACAGTTATGTAAGTTACAGTTAGTACATATATTAATCTAGTAAATTATTTTAAGGTCTTGAGATTCCATCCCTAATCACACCCTAATCACATCTGCGAGCATGACTGACCGCACCCATACATTTTTCAAATGTGTGTGACTGATGTATGTTAAGGAATAATATTAAAATGGCTTGAAAATCTTCACCTCCAGTACACGATTAGAGGCCATGCAGGCTTAGATTTTTCTGTATGTGGACCTTAGTGGAAATATTTGGAGTTTTAAAGAGCTATAGTTATGGTTCAGATATCACAAAAGTCGAAATGCAAGTTTCTAAATAATAGGAGACCTCTAAGGTCACAGTTCAATCAAAACTGGAAAAAGTTCTGCACAGGCTACCTTCATACATACCAATAATTTATTCGTATTAGATGATGGGCTTGTAAAGAATGTTAGTTAGTTAGTTAATGACAACATTTCTAAGGTTGGAGGTGAAAGTAATTCCATGCTAAGAACTACATGAAAGTGTAACTAACTTCACCATGCATTATGGCGGCACACATCATTTATGTGCTATAGACTGGTCAGTTTAATTCTTTGACTGACTGCAGCTGAGAAGTGCACATATGTGATGGTAAAACCAAATGCTCGCAGTTCATAAACACTGTAGCAGGCAGTTAACTCGATCATAAACAAATGTCAAATGTTGCAGAGCACCTAACTGAAGACAAACTTTGTTATTTATCCAAATTTCTCGAGAAATCAGAACACACCATGGCCTATCACTAGCTTAATAGTAAAGTATTATTTAAAAAAAACACTTCTAGTCCATGGATTTAAAAAAAAAAAAAAAACGAAAAAAAAACCCAATAACGACAGCGGTAAGTGAGGTTACCTTGCCATGTGAGAACGTAGTGCTCCATGTGGCAAACTCATCTATTGCAGGCTGTTTGTAACCCTAAAACTTCAAATCAGAGGACTATAACGAACTGAGGACGACCTTTATCCATAATTAACTTCAGTCGAGTAAGAAGCAATTTCTACGATTTTGAGCCACACGGTACAAGCGAAAAAAAAATGCAGTTGGAGGTTGAGAAGCGAATTGGTGCAGGGTTTCCAGTGATGTAAGCTGTGGATCATGACACAAAGAACAACATGACAATAACAAACTGCCAAAATGTGTTTTGTGAAAAGCTTGATAATTTGGCAGGGACTCACTTTAGAGCTCCTGCTTCTATGCGTTGTAATAGGACAGATGAGGTGGCTCGGGTATCTATTTCGGTTGCCTCCTGCACGCCTCTCTGGTTAGGTGTTCTAGATACAACCGAGGGTCTGGGGAAGCCCCAGTAAGTGCTGGGTAGACTCCATATTTTTCCCAGTTGGCCAGTTACTATCTGTCCCTAATGCCAGTAGAGACTTATATTATTGTTCATTGTAATGCATCACTTTAATCAATTGTAACTATGATTCTTGAGACTTTTTAAAGTGAGCTCATGAGAGGAAGATCACTTCTCTACAGGATTTCTGTTTGGCTGTCCTGTTTTAAATCGTAGTCTTTGGTGGTGAAATAAACAAAACAGACAGCCAGGTCTGAATAAAAGTGGTGAGAGACGTGAGCATGTGGAAGGTTGATTTGAGTCTTTTCATGCAAAAACTGCTGACCTCCTGGCCTCAGCGTCATGACAAAGAATTACTTTAATATTTTTCATTTTCTTCTTCCTTTCCTTTCGGCTTGTCCCGTTAGGCGTCGCCACAGCGTGTCATCTTTTGCCATCTTAGCCTATCTCCTGCATCTTCCTCTCTAACCCCAACTGCCCTCATGTTTTCCCTCACCACATCCATAAACCTTCTCTTTGGTCTTCCTCTCGCTCTTTTGCCTGGGAGCTCCATCCTCAGCATCCTTCTAACAATATACTCACTCTCTCGCCTCTGAACATGTCCAAACCATCGAAGTCTGCTCTCTCGAATCTTGTCTCGAAAAACATCCAACTTTGGCTGTCCCTCTAATGAGCTCATTTCTAATCCTATCCAACCTGGTCACTCCGAGCGAGAACCTCAACATCTTCATTTCTGCCACCTCCATTTCTGCTTCCTGTTGTTTCTTCAGTGCCACCGTCTCTAATCCGTACATCATGGCCGGCCTCACCACTGTTTCGTAAACTTTGCCCTTCATCCTAGCAGAGACTCTTCTGTCACATAACACACCAGACAACTTTCGCCAGCTGTTCCAACCTGCTTGGACCCGTTTCTGCACTTCCTTACCACACTCATCATTGCTCTGGATTGTTGACCCTAAATATTTGAAGTCGTCCACCCTCGTTATCTCTTCTCCCTGTAGCCTCACTCTTCCCCCTCCACTTTTCTCATTCACGCACATATATTCTGTTTTACTTCGGCTAATCTTCATTCCTCTCCTTTCCAGTGCATGTCTCCATCTTTCTAATTGTTCCTCTGCATGCTCCCTGCTTTCACTGCATATCACAATATCATCTCCGAACATTATGGTCCAAGGGGATTCCAGTCTAACCTCATCTGTCAGCCTATCCATTACCACTGCAAACAGGAAGGGGCTCAGAGCTGATCCCTGATGCAGTCCCACCTCCACCTTAAATTCCTCTGTCACACCTAAGGCACACCTCACCATTGTTCTGCTGCCAGACTTACGCATGCAGTACCACAGTTCCTCTCTTGGTACTCTGTCATAGGCTTTCTCTCGATCCACAAAGACACAATGTAGCTCCTTCTGACCTTCTCTGTACTTTTCCATCCTCAAGGCAAATAATGCATCTGTGGGACTCTTTCTAGGCATGAAACCATACTGTTGCTCGCAGATACTACTTCTGTCCTGAGTCTAGCCTCCACTACCCTTTCCCATAACTTCATTGTGTGGCTCATCAACTTTATTCCTCTGTAGTTCCCACAGCTCTGAACATCCCCTTTGTTCTTAAAAATGGGAACTAGAACACTTTTCCTCCATTCTTCAGGCATCTTTTCGCCCGCTAGTATTCTGTTGAATAAGTTGGTCAAAAACTCTACAGCCATTGCTTCCATACCTTCACCGGTATGTCATCAGGACCAACTGCCTTTCCATTTTTCATCCTTTGTAATGCCTTTCTGACTTCCCCCTTAGTAATCATTTCCACTTCCTGGTCCTTCACTCTTGCCTCTTCAACTCTTCCTTCTCTCTCATTTTCTTCATTCATCAACTTCTCAACTTCTATTTAGCACAGTACTGGCACCAGTCAACACATTTCCATCTCTATCCTTAATCACCCTAACCTGCTGCACATCCTTCCCATTTCTTTCCCTCTGTCTGGCCAACCTGTAGAGATCCTTTTCTCCTTCTTTCGTGTCCAACCTGGTGTACATGTCTTCATATGCCTCTTGTTTAGCCTTTGCCACCTCTACCATTGCCCTACGTCGCATCTCGATGTACTCGTTTCGCCTCTCCTCAGTCCTCTCAGTATCCCACTTCTTCTTCGCTAATCTCTTTCCTTGTATGACTCCCTGTATTTTGGGGTTCCACCACCAAGTCTCCTTCTCCCCTTTCCTACCAGATGATACACCAAGTACTCTCCTGCCTGTCTCTCTGATCACCTTGGCTACCGTCGTCCACTCTTCAGGGAGCTTCGGTTGTCCATCGAGACCCTGTCTCACCGCTTTCTGGAAGGCCGCACAACATTCTTCCTTTCTCAGCTTCCACCACATGGTTCTCTGTTCTACCATTGTCTTCTTAATCTTCCTACCCACCTCCAGAGTCATCCTACATACTACCATCCTATGCTGTCGAGCTACACTCTACCCTACCACTACTTTACAGTCAGTAACCTCCTTCAGATTACATCGTCTGCACAAAATATAATCTACCTGCGTGGTTCTACCTCTGCTCTTGTAGGTCACTATATGTTCCTCCCTCTTCTGGAAATAAGTGTTCACTACTGCCATCTCCATCCTTTTTGCAAAGTCCACCACCATCTGTCCCTCAAAGTTCCTTTCCTGGATGCCGTACTTACCCATCACTTCTTCATCGCCTCTGTTTCCTTTACCAATATGTCCATTACAATCTGCACCAATCACAACTCTCTCGCTGTCTGGGATGGTCAGAACTACTTCATCTAGTTCCTTCCAGAATTTCTCTTTCAACTCTAGGTCACATCCTACCTGTGGGGCACAGCCGCTAACCACATTATACATAACACCCTCAATTTCAAATTTTAGTCTCATCACTCGATCTGATACTCTTTTCACCTCCAAGACATTCTTAGCCAGCTCTTTCTTTAAAATAACCCCTACTCCATTTCTCTTCCCATCTACTCCGTGGTAGAATAATTTAAACCCTGCTCCCAAACTTCTAGCCTTACTACCTTTCCACCTGCTCTCTTGGATGCACAGAATATCAACCTTTCTCCTTATCATCATATCAACCAACTCCTGAGCTTTTCCTGTCATAGTCCCAACATTCAAAGTCCCTACACTCAGTTGTAGGCTCTGTCCATTCCTCTTTTTCTTCTGACGCTGGATCCGGTTTCCTCCTCTTCTTTGTCTTCGACCCACAGTAGCTGAATGAACACTCATATTTGTTTGGCACAGTTTTTACCCCGGATGCCCTTCTTGACGCAACCCTCTGCATTTATCCGGGCTTGGGACCGGCCTACAGATTGAATTGGTTTGTGCCCCCATAGGGCTGCATTAATTTTAACTTTAATATTTAATATATATAACTTTAATATTTTTCATACTCTTGTGTTTTACACACGTGGCATAAGTCCTTTAACCACACAGAATACGAAATATTTATATTGACCAACTGAGACCAGTGGTGGTTATTTTAGGGTCATTCAGGCCATCAAAAATAAATACATACATACATACATACATAAATAAATAAATAAATAAATAAATAAATAAAGGAGAATGTGACAAGGGATCTCACTGGACTTTGAACTCAACATCTGCACATGTTTTACCATCAGTGTCATGCAAACATTTACATATTTGACAGTTTGCAACATAACCACAGAAATAAACTGAGCAGTTCCTTTAACAAAAATGCTTTCCCCTCATGAGTGTTTCGATACTCCATTTTCTTGTTTTTGGTCATGTTATGTGGTGTGTCTGGATAGATACAAACAACTAGGAGTTTGTGTCTGTGTAAGCATGGATGAGTGAATATGATAAACTAAAACGGTGACACGAAAACTGTCAGTGAATCTGTTAGTAGTTGTTAGTACAGACTCTTACACAATGAGGCATACAGTATCTAGTGAATGATCTATACCAGTTGACTGGGAAATGTGGTTTCTCTGTGAACCAATTACAATTTTCTGATGAGTCTCGTTGATGTGAAGACAATTCCATTATGACAGCAAAAAGTCAAAAGTGAGAAAATCACTGCTCAGCCTTATTATTTTTGGGTTGCATCTTAGGACCATTAGAATGCTGTGGTGGCTCCATCAAAACGCAAACAGCAAAAAAATAATCAACAAGTTAGATTACATTCATTTTTGCACCGAAGTGAAATCTGAAAAACAGTTTCCTCGAAAATATATGTGGAGTTTGAATAATCCTGTTAACTAAGTAAAACTGGTCAACAATACCATTCATTCAATTTCTACCACTTCTCTTCAGGGTGAGCTCGGCTGACCTTTGGAAAGAGAATGAGTAACATCAAGTCAAACACAGAGTAGATATAAACACCCACATTCATACCTCTTGCCAATTTCCATCCATCCATCCATCCATCCATCCATTCATCCATTTTCTTAGCCGCTTTTCCTCACAAGGGTTGTGGGAGTGCTGGACCCTATCCCTGCTGTCAGCGGGCAGGAGGCAGGGTACACCCTGAACTGGTTGCCAGCCAATCGCAGGGCACATCGAGAGAAACATCCGCACTCACAATCACACCAAGGGCCAATTTAGGGTGTCCAATTAATGTTGCATGTTTTGGGGATGTGGGAGGAAACCGGAGTACCTAGAGAAAACCCATGCAGGCCCGGGGAGAACATGCAAACTCCACGCAGGGAGGGATGGGATGGAACCCGGGTCCTCAGAACTATGAGGCCAGTGCCTTTTCAGCTGCGCCACCATGCCACCTACCAATTTACAAAAACTGAAAGTGTGAGAAAGCCTGTGAGAAACTGGAGAAGAAAACCCACACAAACACAGGAAGAACATGCAAACTCAAAAAAGAAGATTTGAAACCTAAACATTTGACTGTAGATTTGGTAATCAGGGCGGCACGGTGACGCAGCTGTAAAACGTTGGCCTCACAGTTCTGAGGACTGGGGTTCAAATCCCAGCCCTGTCTGTTTGGAATTTCCATGTCTCCCTATGCTTGCATGGGTTTTCTCTGGCCACTGCAGTTTCCTCCCACATCCCAAAAACATGACTGGTTAGTTGATTGAAGACTCCAAATTGCCTTTAGGTGTTCATGTGAGTGCAAATGGTTGTTTGTTTCTATGTGCTCTGTGATTGGCTGACAACCAGTTCAGCATGTAGCCCACCTCCTGCCCAATGATAGCTCGGATAGGTTCCAGCACTCATGTAATGCTTGTGAGGATAGGCAGCTCAGAAAATGGATGGAAGGATGGATGTGGTAACCATGAGATTCAATGTGCTGCCCACCACAATACTACAATACAACAAGGAAGGAAAGAAATCCGTGTCTTGCTCCATGCTATCTACATCAGTATCAGTCTGCAAATCTTTATGATGATGCCTGCTGTATGTTAAAAGAAATATACGTAACAGTTTTGACTTGATCAGTCTTTACTTGTGTATAGTAGTGTGATATAATGCGACCATATTTGTATTCAGAACCATAAAGTTGCAGTGAGAAAGATCTGCTAGTGTTTTCCTGAGTTCCTTTGTCCATGCTGAAAAGCCGGGAACATTTATTGAATGAGATGTAAAACAAAAAAAAAACAAAAAATAAATAAATAAATTGAAAAAACACACACAAACTCGTGGACACACTCAAACCCACATTACAGAGAACAGTTCTATGCTGTTTTCATGGTCCGGATGACTGGGCCCCTCTCTGCTGCTGGTTCTCCCACCAAAAGCTGGCATCGGCTCAGATCTTATGTTTCTGTGCCAAATGCTTCGTCAAGTGCTCTCTCTCTCTTGTTCAATGCCTCTCTGCTAACATTGACACCAGCATGACTGCTTGTCACCGTCAATTCTGTGGTCTAACGTTAGCAGGCAAAACATAACTATTCAAGTGTGCCCCTATGTTCAGAACTGCTCATGGTTATCTTTTGGCTAAGCTCCTGCTAATACATAACCATAATAATAATAATATTAAAACCAATACACATCATTCACTGGACCCTCATCCAACCAATACAATACCAGTACAAAACAATAAATTGATGATAATCCATTCATCTGTTATTGTTTTCCAACTTTTGCCTTCAAACATGGAGTTAGAAATAATTTTGTTTACCCAAGAAACAAACTTCAATTGTACCCTGAAACTAAGATATTTAAACTACAAGGGAATATTTGAACAAAGAATGCATCTAATGTACTACACCTTGTAACTTTGGCTGGAATAATTAATAATGATAAATAATAAATTAAATTCCTGCTACAGTTCATTTAATGGAAATCAAATGTCCTCAAATAGGTATCAAAAATATCTACTAATACCAGTCCCAAGTTTTGTCTCATTAAATTTGGTAGCTAGCATGGTGGCAGCCAGCAATCAAATTCCCGAGGCCCTGGAGTCTTGTTTTTTTTCCCTACCCCCTCAGATCTTGATATTTGCAATGTGTGTTTGTGAGTGTGTGTGTGTACTTCTAAACATGCTCCGATAATACAACAATTGCCATGAGTCAAACGACCAGATCAGAATTCCACGTCTTTGTGACGTGGTTTGGTACCCACCCGGTCAACTCAACTGAACGTCACCACGACATTTCCGGGTTTTGTCATAACCAGAACGCTGAGTTGGACACAAATGCAAAATGCACACAAATGCGCGACTCGGGAAACGTGGAGGCAGTTCGGTAAATATCTTTATTCAGTCCAGAGTCGGTAACGAGGCAGGCAGTCCATGAGAGCAGCAGTGATAATGACAACAGGCTCACGGGGGAGGTCGGGAGACAGGCAGCAGTCGGTACACTGAGAGTTGAGATCAGAGTCAAAGTGCAAGAACAAGGCATCATTGGCAACAATCTGTCAAAGCCAGACCGTCCGCTGGGTTCTATAAGTATTGCAGGTAATTACCAGGGATGAGGCGCAGGTATGCGCCTCCTGATGACTGCCGGTGTGTCGGGGGACCTGCACAGGATCGTCAAGATCATGACAGTAATGCCCCCCTCTCCCTTAACGGCCGGCCCAAGACGGCCCGGGCGTGGAAGTCCCTCATGAGCTTGGGATCTACCACGAACCGGGATGGGATCCAGGAACACTCTTCTGGGCTGTACCCCTCCCTGTCCACCAAGTACTGGACCGCTCACCCTCTACGGTGGGATGACAGGAGCCGACACACCGGGCCTCCATCGACCAAGTGGGGAGGGTTGGGGGGGTTGCCGGAGGGAGTAACAGAGAAGGGCGAGCTAACCTGAGCAGGCTCACGTGGAACGTGAGATGGACTCTCAAAGACCTGGGGAGATTCAGGGAGACAGCAACCGGATTAATTACTTTGGTGATGGGGAATGGAAGAGGGAACCTGGGAGCTAGCTTGCCAGACTCCGTCCGAAGTGGAAGGCCCCTTGTGGACAACCAGACGCGTTGTCCCACCTTGTATGTCAGTGCCCTCCACCACTTGCAATCCGGCACAGACTTGTAGGTGCTACCCATTTGCAACAGCCTCTTTTTGGCCAGCTCTCAGGTCCACTTGCACAGTCTCACAACCGCCAACGCAGATGCCACCGGGGTCTCGGCACCTACAGATGGGAAGACAGAAGGGGGGTATCCATGGACAACATGGAAGGGAGCCATACCTGATGATACGGAGGGCAATGAATTACGGGCGTACACCCATCCGAGGTTCCGGCTCCAGGTGCTGTGATCACGTGAAGCCCAGCAGCATAGACTGGTCTCCATATCCTGGTTGATCCTCTCAGTCTCACCATTGGACTCCGGGTGTTGGCCCGAAGTTAGACTTGCCTTTGCCCCAATAAGGGAGCAGAACTCCTTCCAGGAGCGCGATACGAATTGGGGCCCCCTATCCGAAACCACGTCGTTCAGTAATCCGAGATAGAGGACGAGCCTATCAAGCAGGAGTTTGGCAGTACATCTGGCAGAGGGGATTTTGGGTAGTGGTATAAAATGGATCATCTTTGAGAATCGATCAACCACCGAGAGGATGGCAGTGTTACCCTGAGAGCAGGGCAGGCCCATCACAAAGTCCAGGGAGATGGGGGACCATGGGCATGAGGGAACAGGCAGGGGGCATAGCTCACCCATAGGTCGCAGTCTTGTTGGCCATGCAAACCAGGTAAGCCTTGACGTACTCCCGTACATCCCTCTCGATGTTCGGCCACCAAAACTGCTGTTCTCTCGCAAAAGGGGTCTTAGCCATGCCGGGATGGCAAACAGTCCTATTTGTGTGAGCCCCGTCTATGGAATTCCCCCTCAGTGAGGGTACAACGAACTGTCCATCGGTGGGACATCCAGCCGGCCTGGGAGAGTCTTTCAGAGCGTCCCTTACCCGGGTCTCGATCTCCCATGTGAAGCCCAAAACAAAGCAAGACTCAGGGAGGATTGGAGAGTACTCTGCCTCGGCTTGTTCACCATTGTGGATTCAGGATAACGCATCAGGCTTGCCATTCTTTGAACCTGAACAAAACGACAATGTAAAGCGAAACCGGGTGAAGAATAGACCCCACCTGGCCTGACGGGCATTCCTGAGATATTCAAGGTTTTTGTGATCGGTTATCAGCTCACAATCCCCAACATCATAGTTCCAATCTGCCGGAGTCAGCCTTTTGGACAAGAAGGTGCAACGGTGTAGACTCCCATCCCTCGTGGTTCTCTGGGAGAGCACTGCCCCCACCCCCGAGTCCAACGCGTCCACCTCTATGACAAATTGTCTCTCCGGATCAGGCAGGATGAGGACCGGAGCCGACATAAAACTGGATCTGAACCAACTGAAGGCCGCCTGGCAGGCTGCGTCCCACTCAAATGGGTTGAGAGGTGAGGTGAGTGCGTGCAACGGCGCAGCTATGGAACTGAAGTTCCGGATGAATTTACGGAAAAAGTTGGCAAAACCAATGAATCTCTTAACCTCCCTGCGATTGGTAGGAGGAGGCCACTGGAGGACAGAGTCGACCTTGCTGGGATCCATACGGATCTCTCCTTCTGCTAAAATGAAGTCCAGGAACGTGACAGAAGGCTGATGAAACTTGTACTTCTCCACCTTGACGTAAAGGTCTTGCTGCGGCAGTCGCTGTAACACATCTCGAACATGCTTGACATCGGAAGCCTCATCTGGGGAAAAAAATCAAAATATCGTTGAGTTAGACAAACACGTGTTTGTTCAGCATTTCGCGCAGAACGTCGTTAATGAAATTTTGAAACACAGCCGGCGCGTTGGTAAGACCAAACAGCATTACCAGATATTTGTAGTGGCCCGTTGGTGTGTTGAAGGCTGTCTTCCACTCATCCCCTTCCCTGATGCGCACCAGGTGGTACGCATTTTGTAGATCCAGTTAGCTGAAAATCTTGCCCCCTTGCAACAACTCAAAACGCCGTTAGGGAAAGAGGGTATCTATTTTTGACAGTCATGTGGTTCAATCCACAGTAGTCGATACAGGGACGTAAGGGGGCATCCTTTTTATTGACAAAGAAGAACCCGGCTCCTGCGGGTGAAGACGACGGTCGAATGAGACCCGCCGCCAGCGACTCCTCCACATATGTCCGTCCTTATTGCTTGGTGCTCCAAGCCTGTTAAAGAAAAAAAGCCTAGCACGTGGGGGTGAGGTGCCGGGCAATAACTCAATGGCGCAGTCATAAGGCCGGTAAGGTGGAAAGGACTTGGTCTTCGCTTCAGAAAAGCCTTCTTTTAAGTCCCAATAGCAAGATGGAACTAGTGACAGCTCCGATTCTGGTTGTGGCTCCCGCAGCTTTTCCGGGGGCCCCTGCGGACTCCCCTCTTCTGGAGACCCAAAGCACGCCGCGCTGCACTCAGCGCCCCATGCTCTGATTTGGCTGATAGACCAATCGATGTGTGGATTGTGTCTCTTAACCCCAGGGTCTGCCCAGAATAACATCACTGTTCCGGGAGTCAAAAACGTGAAAACGTCTGCGTTCGGTATGTGCATCCGGAAAAGTCATGTTCAGGGATTGCGTACGGTGTGTCATTCGGCACAAGAATTTGCCGTTATCCGCATAAGCGTTGCTGAGTCGTTGTGTCAGGAACGTCTCTGCGCCCAACAAGTCGACTACACCGGGATTTAGCAGGTTCTCGTCTGAACCGGAATCCATGAACGCAGTAGCTGTGCAGGTACGTTCACTTGTGCTTAACATAAACTGAAGCAGAGACCGATTCGAGCCAGCCGCAGTGTATTTGACACTCGGTGTAGATATCTTGAGAGCGGGGCACGTTGGCCTGACAACAATTTGGTAGTGGTTCTTAGTGAGAGATGGTCAACAGCGTGGACGAGACTGACAAAACAAGGAAAGGGTCGTGGGACAAGGGAAAAGGGAAGTTGCTGGTTGAGGCTTCGATGATGGGCAGCCAATCAGCTCACAGGATAAAGCCTCTTATGCTCTCATTGGTCGATCTCACGCCAGGAACCAATCATGCGGCTTGTATCAATGGGTCTTTCATCTGGTTTATTTTTTATTGTTATTATTTTTTTTAAATAAAAAAACCCGTTAAGTAGTGAAGCCGCAAAACATGAAGCACAAAGTGGCAAGAGAACCCAGTAATGTGGTAAATGAGTGATGGACTGCTAATGTTTCATCACAAATTTCTTCTGTAATTGGCTGGCAACCAGTCCTGGGTTTACCCCACCTTCTGCCCATTAATAGCTGGGATAGGCCCCAGCACTCCCACGAACCTCATGAGGATAAGCAGATCGGAAAATCAATCAATCAATCAATCACAAATTTCCTCTGTTTATTATAGCATTTTTCCACATCACTCCTCAAGTGCATCATACATCATTATTATATATACAAATCAACAGATAACAAAAATGTAGAGCGATTCATCATAAGAATCTCATGTATGTGGTGTCGGAAGATATGATTTTAATTCAGCGTTAAACACGCTTATAAAACGCTTGTATCGTAAGTCATGTAATGAATGATAAATGTTGTTAATCCATCCAGCCAACCCCAAAAAAGAAAAGTTTGAAATATTTTTTTTAATGAACAAAAATAACACTGTATGATATTACACTTTATAAAACGTACAATAATGGCACAATTAAATGGAATGCAAAAAGTATGAAACCTGAGGGCAGTATAAAGGTCAATCCATGTTTCTAAATTACTTTCCTGCCTGGATCCAGCAGCTAATCATATTTCAGTGAGATGCATTGTGCATAGAACTCAAGTGGGATTCATAATGGTACATAGCTGCAGGTCACGCCCAGACCAGAATTCAGTGGTATTCATATAGTCATTCTCCATTGAGGATCAAGAATATAGAAATACAATAAACTGTATGACTGTGAGTATTTTTATACTGTCTGTCTACATCTGTTGCTGCACTACTTGTGTTGTAATATCTGTTACTAATTAAAGGGTTAGATAACACAGTCACATAATATTAATCATTCATTGCCTTTGTCAGCTTTAGCCTTAGATGTTTTAGATGTTTCTTTTTCCTCAGTAAATCTAAGCTGACAGTGGCAACAAACATCTTGAGCTTTTTTATGTGTGTGTGCGTGTGTGTGTACGTGTGTCCGTGTATCCTGTTCAAGCTGTTAGATCAAGCAGAATGGAGAATCTGCATCCCTTATATCCTGGAATAGTTTTAGTGTGCTACTGTGTCATGGTGAAGTTTTCAAGATTTCTTTGTACTTTAACTGAAATTTATTGAGAATCAGAGTCAGTCGGAGAGAAAAGAATTTCTGCAGGAGTCGGGGGCGGTGGAGGGATATAGACATGAAATGTAATGAGACTGATGGAGTTCATTCTAGAAGTCAATCGGACAAGAATATAAGTGGGGGGGATAGACAAGCAATTCATGTATACATAAGTTATTTGTCACAATAAGTGAGTGGTCCCACACACAGTGAAAGAATTCCTGGGCTGGGTGCCTACAGACACATGCAAGTGAATTCACACCATTGTGCATGCATTAAGACTGACAGAAAGGTCCTATAATTGCTGTGCCTGCAATCCGGAGGCTAAGGAGCCTACTCAATCAATTGAGAAGAGGACAGGTCTTGACCAGGCGTCTAGCCGAGGGCAACCCGGAACGGCGAGAGGCCCAGGGCGGTCTCCCGACTGCTCCGAGGCGCCCCGACAACTGGCCACACGGACCCAATGCCATCCCCCAGCCACCCTCCCCCACCCACACCAACGGCCCACATGCCCCCCTTCAAGAAAACAAGAATCCCCCCACAACTTGAAGGGCTTACGATGCAACCGGTCCATCCCCAGACCAAGGATGGGAGAATTATCCCTCAATTGTTGGGAAGGAGGGCTAATAGCAATATATCAATAATGCTTCTGTCTCCTGTCACAAATTGTCATTTGCATGCAAGAGTCCCTGCTCACATCACATAATTTCTTTTTAAGTGTTCAATTAGCTCCTTTCATGTCCTGATTAATTTGATGCTGCTGTGGTCCCGTAGTACCAGTTATGCAGTGGTGGAAATTGGAAACAAGCTGCCTTCAATCCAAAATGCTATTGGGCTGTTTTTCATGTGACAGGCTCACATGACATCTTTAATTAGTGTCTATTTCTCTGTAACTTTTGAGTGTGCGTGTGTGTGTACTTCAGCATTCTAAGGATAAGTATGGTTGTATGGTTAACTGCTATAGCCAACTTTAGTTTTTGTTTTTTCCCCAAAAAGAATTAACCTTATAAACTTAAAGTGCAAAAATCCCATTCATAATCTCAGTCACACGGTATGTATTTAAGACTTTCCCAAATTCAGGGACAATACTCAAAACGGAGAGCAGTTATTTTATTGGTTTTCTGATTGTCAAAATGAATAGTGACTGTAAAACACAGGTTCAAAGCAAATGGCCTTACTTTACTAAATTACTGTTGAGTATATCAATAATGTACAGGGTCAATTAAATTATTAGCCTGTTGACATATTCCTCAGAAACCATCCATCCATTTTCTACCGCTTTTCCGGGTCGGGTCGCGGGAGAAGTAGCTTCAGCAGGGATACCCAGACTACACCTCACCAGGGAGGCGTATGGGAGGCATACGGATAAGATGCCCTAGCTACTTCATCTGGCGCCTCAACGGGAAGGAGCAGCAGCTCGACACTGAGCCCCTCCCAGATGGCCGAGCTTCTCACCCTATCTCTAAAGGCTCCGTCACACCATGACGTTCTGCTCAACGTCCTCTGAACATTTCAATCGTTCTATTTTTCAGCGTTCTCAAACGCGGATGACACATGTGGCGTGTGTCTAACGCATAACTTAATGTGTGTCTAACGCACGAAAGGCATGTAACAGCGACCAAATAAGATCCCCCTAAAAACCATTAGCGTGTGCAAACAGGTCATTGGGGCGCGACAAGGGATTTGTCAACGTAAGACGAGTGTGTTGAGTGTGTGACTAATGGGTGAATAACGACAGAAAAGCATTTTGCTGGATAACGACAGAAAAGCATTTTGCTGGAGTGTAATTTTTACAGTGGAACCGGCACTAAAACGTTGGAAAGTTCATAGTCAGTTGTTGTGCTGAGTTAGAACAGTGACCATCATTCCGCCAAGAAGAAAAAAAGTTAGGGCGAGGACTTCAGCAACTAGCGCTGCTAGTAAGAAAGCTACGCCTCTTTCATCACAAGCAATGTATTTGGAGGAAAAACAACAGCAGGACGAAGAGCACGTCGACAAAATCACGCACCATGTGACACCCCCTTGGGACCGTAAACACCTTGCAAACCCCAGTGAGGACAGTCCGATAAAGAGACAAAAGAAGCAGAGAAAGGATTGCAGGATCCTGTTGAGGATAGTCTGGTGGAGTTTTTCTGCGAAAACGAACTGCTGCTTTCTGGATCTTCCATAGTAGGTGCTCTCTACTGTAGCTTAATATTAAATGGACTTTGCTTTTACAAAGCATCGGTTTATATACCCATATGCATGGAAGTTGAGGCTCAATGGACACCAAACGACGTTCGTTTCACTTTGGTTACACGCTGTGTGCGATAGGGGATTGTTCAGTGGGCGTTGACAGGTTGCCAGTGGGTCGTTCACTGCAAAGCAAATGATTAAGTAACAACCAAGTAAAGCTAGAGTTACGACTGACTAACGATAGACAAATGCGTGCAACGCTCGGCGAACCTTAGTAAAACGTTCCACGGATGTTCTTGAATGTTCTGCAGCGTTTAAAAGTAAACATTGATGAACGCTGGTCTCGGTGAGAACTTTTGTGCATGTTCAAAACTTTTTTTCCGGACCGGCGTTCTCCATTGATTCCCAGTGATCATTGACGTTCACTGCCGTGGAAACAACGCTATTCTGGAGCTATCCTGGCGACCATGGGCGACTATCAATGATTCCTCAAACGGTATAGGACGCTGGCCAGAACAGGAAACTTATTTTTGCCGTTTTTTTCTGGGATCTTGTTCTTTCAGTCATGACCCACAGCTTGTGCCCCTCACTTGTGCCCATCGGTGAGGGTAGGAACGTAGATCGACTGGTAAATTAAGAGCTTTGCCTTTCGACTGAGCCCCCTCTTCACCACAATGGATCAATAAAAAGTCTGTATCACTGCAGACGCTGCACTGATCTGCCTATTGATTTCACACTCCATTCTTTCCTCACTCGTGAACAAGACCCCAAGATACTTAAACTCCTCCAGTTGGGGCAGGATCTCGTCCCCAACCCAGAGAGAGCACGCCACCTTTTTCTGACTTAGGACCATGGTCTCTGATTTGGAGGTGCTGATTCTCAACCCAGTCGCTTCACACTCGGCTGCGAACCGCTCCAGTGAGTGCTGGAGATCATGGCTTGATGAAGCCAACAGAACAACATCATCTGCAAAGAGCAGAGATGTGATGCTAAGGCCACCAAACTGAATACCCTCTACGCCTCGGCTACACCTGGAGATTCCTTCCATAAAAGTTATGAACAAAATCGGTGACAAAGGGCAGCCTTAGCAGAGTCCAACTCTCACGGGAAACAAGTTCGACTTAGCCGGCAATGCGCACCAAACTCTGACAGCGGTTGTACAGGGACCGAACAGCCTGTATATGGATATTTGGTACCCCATTCTCCCAAAGAAACCCCCACAAGACTCCCAGAGGGACACGGTCGAACGCCTTCTCAAAGTCCACAAAACACATTTCGACTGGTTGTCAGAACTCCCATGCACCCTCGAGAATCCTGCCGAGGGTATAGAGGTGGTCCACTGTTCCACAGCCATGACAAAAACCACATTGCTCCTCCTGAATCTGAGATACGACTTCCCGACGGACCCTCCTCTCCAGCACCACTGAAGTGACCTTACCAGGGAGACTGAGGAGTGTGATCACCCTATAGTTGGAACACACCCACCGGTCCCCCTTCTTAAAAGGGGGCACCACCACCCCAGTCTGCCAATCTAGAGGCATTTTCCCCGATGTCCACGCGATCTTGCAGAGGCGTGTCAACCAGGACAACCCCACAACATCCAGAGCCTTTAGGAACTCTGAGCGAAGCTCATCCACCCCCGGGACGCTGCCACCAAGGAGCTTTTTTACCACCTTGGTGACCTCAACTCCAGAGATAGAAGATTCCGCCACAGAGAACCCAGACTCAGCTTACTCATGGGAAGTCGTATTGGTGGAATTGAGGAGCTCTTCTAAGTAATTTAAGCTAACTTGTTAAGGTTAGCAGTGCCCCATCTCCATGATACACAGTGTTGACGTTGCACTGTTTCCCCCTCCTGAGATGCCGGACGATGGACCAGAATTTCCTCAAAGCTGTCTTGAAGTTGTTCTCCATGGCCTCACTGAACTCCTCCCACGCCCGGGTATTTGCCTCAGTGACCACCAAAGCTGCATTCCACTTGGCCAGCCGCTACCTATCAGCTACCCTGGGAGTCCCGCAGGCTAAAAATGCCTGAGACGACTCCTTCTTCAGTTTGACAGCATCCCTCACTGTTGGTGTCCACCAACGTGTTCCAGGGTTGCCGCCACGACGGGCACAGACCACCTTACGGCCACAGCTCCGGTCTGCCACCTCAGCAATGGAGGCGTGGAACATCATCCACTCGGAGTAACTGTCCCCCGCCCCCTCTGAACGTGAGCAAAGTTCTTTCGGAGGTGGGAGTTGAAATTCCTTCTGGCAGGGGAATTTGGCAGCCATTCCCATCAGACCCTCACAATACCTTTTGGGCCTGCTAGAGTCCAACCCCTCTCAAGAGGAGTGGTACCAGAGCCCGAGTGGTGCGTAGAGGCAAGTCCCACTATAGCTAGTCGGAACTTCGAGACCTCACGCACCAACTCGGGCTCCTTCCCTCCCAAAGAGGTGACATTCCATTGTCCGTAGAGCTAGTTTCTGTAGCTGGGGATCGGATGGCCACCACCCAGGTCACATCGCACCCGACCCCTATGGCCCCTCTCACAGGTGTTGAGCCCATGGGAAGGGGGATTTTCAGGCTGTGGCCAGTCGAGCCCCATGGATGCAGGCCCGGCCACCAGGCGCTCGCCGTCGAGGCCCACCACCAGGCCTGGTTCCAGAGGGGGGCCCCGGTGACCCGTGTCCGAGCAAGGGAAAGCAAGATCCAACATTTTCACTCATCATTGGGGTTTTAGAGTCATACTTTATCTGGCCCCTCACCTAGGACCTTTTTGCTATGGGTGACCCTACCAGGGGCATGAAGCCCCAGACAACTTAGCTCCTAGGATCACCAAGACACACAAACCCCTCCACCACGATAAGGTGACGGCACGAGGAGGGTTTTTTTTTTCGGAGCAATTTAAAATACTTAATACACCGTCTAACTTTCATTGATCTCTCACATTCACTATTTTGAACACAAATTAGGAATTTTAAACTGAATTAACTGTTTTTATAGCCAAAATTTTCATTTGATGATGGCAGGGGTGTGTAAGGGAGTCTTGGCGCTGATGCTGTGGGTCTGGATGTGGAAGCTCTTTTCGTTAGTGGTTGTCCATCCTTGTGGGTTTGATTAGGGATGGAATCTCAAGACCTTAAATAGATACAAATACGTAGCTAAAAATAGAAAACAAAAATTTCAAACTCAGAAATGATCATTTCCAATTTCAACTGATATTAGTAGAACATGATATGAAACAGTATTTTTCATCAATAAAAATTATTGATCTGACAAACTTCATCTGAAGAAAAGTTAAAGGGGAAATCTAGTGGTGTGCATTAACAATTTATCCAATAGGTCAAGTAATATATACTCTATCTTCACAATGTGATGTTAAATCCAATCTCATGTAATAGCATTTTGAGAAGATTTTTATCGACAATTACAAATTTCAGGGGCGCTGCCATTTTCGCGAGTCACATGACCTATGTGCGCATACGTGACGTGTTATGTGCCGTTCCAAACGCTCAATTACATGGGACACCATTTATGCCCAGCGCTGATTTCTCAGATTCATCCTGATGAAGAAAAAGCAGTATCGATTGATTGGAAAGATGGAGGAATACTTCCATACAGAGCGGTGGAGGCGTGAGCTCTCTTCCTGCCGGGCCGGGAGCTCACTTGGCCAGGGAGCGAGCTCACAGGTCTGCCACTTCGCAGGGAGAGCTCGTCAGACTCCGGCATCATTCCACCTAAAGAACTATCCGAATATACAACATTATTTATAGCCATGCGGTGGCCCTTCGTCGTGGGGGAGCGAGCTCAGCTCCCGGCTCCACCGCTGGGAGGCATTATTTACAGCCATAGGTTCAAATCTGTAAGGAAGTATTCCTCCGTCTTCCCGATCAACTGAGCGGCCGAGCCGCTCCCAGCTGTGGCGCTCATGGCTGTGTATGGAAATATTCCTCCGCCTACCAGATCAACCGAGCGGCCCAGCCACTCTCGGCTATGCCACTCACGACTGTGTATGGACGTATTCCTCCATCTTCCCGATCAAACAAGCGGCGGAGCCGCTCACGGCTGTGCTGCTCACAGCTGTTGTATGGAAGTATTCCTCCGTCTTCCCAATCAACCAATACTACTATTTCTTCATCAAATGAGGATAAATCTGAGAAATCAGCGCTGGGCATAAATGGTGTCCCATGTAATTGAGCCTTTGTTGCAAAAATGGCAGCGTCCCTGAAAATTTGTAATTGTCAATAAAAATCTTCTCAAAACTCGATTAAATGAGAGAGGATTTAACATCACAAAATAATAGAGGACATATTACCTGACCTATTGGATACATTGTTAATGCAAACCAGTGGATTTCCCCTTTAAATGCACTGGCCTTTCAAGGAATAAACACAAACGGTCTATACCCCCAATGTTTTGAAAATGCTGAAAGTTTAGTTCAACATAATCGGCTTTAGTGGCAACAAACTAGACAATACTAGACGTTGGCCGTCGACAGACGACATTGTTTGGAGACTTATGAGAAACACAGGAGTGTTTACAGACAAGTTGTGGGTGATCGCCTGTACTGACTTCTCCAGGTCGCAACCCACATAAAACCAAAGGTAAGCAGAAGCCAGTTACTGTCAAATTCTGCATATTGAACTGCCTAAATTTGAGAAGTCATTGGTATAAAATTGTTCATGCCTCTTATGAATTATTGAATATGAGATGTTAAAGAAGAGAGAATAAGAGATAAAGAGGTGAGAATAAGAGAAGTTGTATATCCTGTCGTAGCTGACGTATATTGTAGATGTTTAATTACACTGTGAGGTTTACCTGTTACACCTAAGGGGGGATAGGATCCCTTAAAAGCACAGGGTTAGCCGTCGGTTTGAGCCTGGGACATTGCAAGGTGGCGTACGAAAAAAACGAAGCGTACAGAAGTTCTAATTTGTTGCGCGATAGTAATTCGCTTGGGTTTAGTCGAAGAAGAGTGACCACTAAATTAAAATAATCATGGGTGGTGAATTTGATCGGAATGTGCTAAATATAATCCGACTAAAGATTAAATGATGGCTTATGTTGACAAAAAGAAACAAGATAAAGAAAGGAAGTGCACATTAAAATAATGGCAAAAGCACAACTTGGGTAAAATTCGCGATTGGGACAAAGAAAGGGTTAGGGTTGCAACGTTGAAGAAAAATGCTAATGGTAATGAATGAAGGTAAAGTAAGTAAAGAAAAACTGCATGGGAGACTGGAGACAAGCACTGTCTGGGTCATGCACTAGTTTGAACAACGAGAAATTGAGAAAGCTGCAGGCACACTTAACGTACCCATTGGAACCATATTGAGAACACACTTCGAACGTCTGGCCGCAGCTGTCAGAGAGAGGTTCCCCACTCCTGTTACAGCCACTTGTGCACTTGACTAAATGCACTAATCTCTGGACTTAATCAACTGGATGTCACCCTTGACAGTCTGGTTCGGAGGAGGCTATGTTCAGGACTGTGATCCTGGCAGGTCTCTCTGAACCAGTACAGACCACTCTTAAAGCTGAACCTGAGCTCCTGTCTGGAGATGAGCCTAGATTTAGACGATGCTGAGTGCATCACCTCAAAATTTATTGAAGCCAACAACAGGGTAAGGATAGTGGAATTACTCAAGTCCAAAAACAACTTCTTAAATTACAAGTAGAAGGCAGATAAGAAGGAAAAGTCCAAAACCACACTAGACATATTTTTTTGGCAGGCACAACCACGGAGACAGCCAGGTGGGTTCTGGGATGAAATCTGGGGTGGATACGCAGGAAGGCATAGAGGGGGCCGGGGCAGAATGCAACAATATCAATGTGATCAAGGATTTTTGGTTGTGGTTCTCCCGATCACTGGATTAAAGACTGTCCTACAGCTCCTCCACCTCAAGGTCCAATGCGAGGGCATGATGGCTGGTCCAACAACCGAGGGGTCCAAGGCAGAGGCAGAAATGACAGCGTTGGCGGCCCACCTTGGCAGCAGGATGGACAGCAGCAGGTTAGACAGTACAACTAGGGGTTCCCGGGAAGCCAGGGGTCCGGCGATGCAGGTGCCACAACACTGTGCAATTGATGGGCTTCTTAGGGACTCAACCAGCCCCGTAATTGACTCAACCCCTACCAACAAGCTTAGCTGGACAGACCTTCCACCATTCGTTTGTACATTCACCACAAATACCAGTGAACCTGTTAGGACGTGACCTATTGATTAAGGCACGTGCCTCCATGTTATGTGGCTCTAAAGGACTTGTTGTTTCTTTCCCAAATGGACAGAGAATGCTCGCAGCTGACACCGTCTGCCACTCTGGACAATGGCTGATGACACCTGAAAGTGAACCAACTCCAACTGTGGACATTTATTGGGCCCGACTTGAACCAGAAACACCACTCAAACTTGGTCTCATACATCCATTTCTGTTGTGGAACCCCCGGTTAAACACTCTTAGGGCTTACCTGCTTCCACTAGATCCATACCATTGCACACTATATTACAACCGCAATCATGATTTAGTATACATGGAAAACTTTGCATGTATACAAGGTGATGCTTGGGACATTACATCCACACATACATACGCATCAAGAGAGGGTGGAGCGGCATCCTACTCTCTTACATCGGATCAAATGACATGGTTCAAAATGCAGGAAGAGTCAGTACCCCACATTTCACTCTCTCTGTCTCCTGGACACGAGGCCCGACAGCTGGGACCTATGGTGAAACGACTGACTCAAATGACTGACTGGGAGGACACACCACTCCCTAACGTACAGATTTCCAAATCTGAAGATGCATACCACATCATTAATCCTGACGCACCCCCGACGACTAATATGACCATATTAGAGAACACAAACGTGACTACTCTGACCATGACAACGCCGAGTCAATGTTAAACGAACTGCCAAAATCAGTTTGGTCCTCTGGACCCTTTGATGTTGGACATTGTACTAAGACACCCACATTAAAATCATTGTTTTTCCAGGATCTCATGTTTACAGACCTCAATATCCTTGGCCCGCGGCTGCGAACCAGGGGATGGAGGACACTCTCACTGGCCTGTGCAATTCTGGAGTCCTGGAAACATCCACCTCTTCATGGTGTACACCACTCAGGCCAGTTCTAAAAGCAGATGGTAACACTTATCGTATGGCAAATGACTTGAGAGCCATTATTGATGTAACGACCACACCATTGTTACCTGTACCAGACCCCCACAGAATGTTGTCTACCATCACACCTGATTTGAAATACTTCACAGCAATTGATTTGGCAAATGCATTCTTCTGCGTCCCACTCGCACCCGAGTGTAGACACTTGTTTGCATTCAGATATCAGGGACACGATTTGCAGTACACCAGGTTGGAACAAGGCTTAAAAAATTCACCTCGACTTTTTAGTCAATTTTTGAAATCATTGCAGCAGGATCGAGAACTCTCAGACAAATATAAACTCCTGATGTATGTTGATGATCTCCTATGGCAGCTCCAACAGCAGAGTCGTGTTTGTCTCTAACTAAACTTGTTTTGCTTTGTTTGCATGAGCTGGGATTCAAAGCCTCCAGAAAGAACCTTCAGTGTTGCCACAAATCGGTGACTTTCTTGGGCAGAGTGGTGTCGTCTGAATGATCCACTATGTCCTTGGAGCATCATTCTTTTATTGTACAGAACAAACATTCTGACATGGTGAAGGAGATTCTTGCTTTTCTTGGTTTGTAGAACTACAGCAGACACTATCGTCCGTGCTTTGCAGATCGCACCGCTCCCCTCAGACACATGGTGAAAAAACCACGGTTACAGAAACCTTGCTGCCATATTCAAGTGGTCAGTGGAGTTTGACTACGGAGGCCCCGTAGCTCAGTGGTTAGAGCACTGGTTTGGTAAACCAGAGGTTGTGGGTTCGTATCCCACTGGGGCCTCCACTCCCTGAGAAGGGTTGCGTCAGGAAGGGCATCCGGCGTAAAAATTGTGCCAAACATATATATGCGTTCATCTGAGATGACACGCTGTGGCGACCCCGAAAGGGACAAGCCGAAAGAAACACACACAGTGGAGTTTGACTATATCTATACCACTCTTGTACATGATCTTGTATCAGCAGCATTTCTGGCTGCCCTGAATTACATCATCCTATTTCACTTAGATGTTACTGTCACACCTACCATTGTGAATGCTACTTTATATCAGATGAGGGATGGAGAACGTCATGTCTCGATGTATTTTAGCATTATACTTGATCCACTTGAGACCAAGAGCCCTGAATGCACTAGGTTTGGAGCTGGAGTTGCTAAAGTTATCCAAAAAAACACACACATGGTAATGTCATATCCCCTTGTGGTCCTCACTGACCACTTAGTGACAGCCTATGTTGCCTCATCAGCATTCAGACTATCTTCTCCTGGGCAAACACGCCTGTTGAAAATTCTCACGGCACCAAACATCACATATGTCCACACCGGCATTAACATAACTGATGAATTGCATGTAGACCCACACTGCTGTGAAATTGGTGTGACTGATTCTCTTCGTCCACATGCTGATCTCTCTGTCCAACCTCTGACTAATGCCAGGGTCCTGTTCACTGATGGTTGCTGTAACCGTAAGCAAGATGGCTGTCGTACTGGAGCAGCAGCCCTGAGGTGAATTTTTAATTGTTTCGTCTTCCGTACTAACATCTGCTCCCTCAGCCCAGGGAGCGGAAGTACTTTCACTCTGTCTCGCACTGGAACTGGCGGACAGAAAATCAGTCACTGTCTTTTCTGACTCATTTTACGCTGTCTCGGCTGCTGTGTTGGACCTGTCTGCATGGAAACAGAATGACTTTAAAACAGCCAAAGGTACTCCTATTGCAGATTTGACACTGATCCAACAATGAGACAAAGCCCTGGCCAAACCGTCGGCGGTTATCGACTTGGCTGCCAAGCAGGCTGCGGGCTGTGTCCCACAGATGCTTGTTCAAGTATCTGACAAATCCTCTCCTGACCTCTCCTGTAAAGGTTCTGTTGAATGTATGAATTGCACGTTGAAGGAAAAACTGGCTAAAATATGTACCTCTTCCAGCATGAAGTGGGTTCAGGCTCTCCCCTTGCTCTTATGTCTCGCAAACAAACTGTGTCTCGCGCTACTGGTTACTCTCCTTACAAATTTCTTACAGGTCGTCTGATGCCTGGCCCTTCCTCCTCACTCCAACCACTGGAGGAGGGCGTTGTGTCTCACAAGTTTTCTCATAAACTGTTTTGGACACAATTGCATTGCATTTTGATTCAAATTTCTCTTTACAGATCCAGGACACTTTTTCATCACCACCCCCTGCACTTGATCTTCCTGAGCGGTCATCTATCTACCTTAAATGACTCTCTCGTAAGTAGTCAGAATCCTGTTGTTCTGGCCCACACAAGGTTATTGCTCGTTCCTCCAAAGCCGGCTGCTTGGAGGGAAAAGGAACTAAGTGGTTTCATTATTCTATGCTTCGCCCTGCTACAGACTCTTAATTGCACTTTTATTTTATTGTTTATTGTTGTTTTATTGTTAACCTTCATTCCTACATTGCTTTTCGGACCAAGAGAGGGAGAGCAGGAATGGTATTCTTATTATTGGCATTATTGTTGTTCTTGGTATTTTGATTTGGGAAAGCGCTCAAAAATACCCAATACCCGCACCCACATCAGTACCAGCCATTAGCACAACCCACCCAGAAAATATTTATCACAGAGCTAAACGGCGTGTTAGGGGGAATCGGGGGGAGTCTAACTTCTTATTATCCGTTGCCGACACTAGCCAAAATCGCAATGGAACAATTGGAAAATCCCTGTGATAATCCAAGAAAGTCACACTCCAACTTCTCTGCACTGACTAAATACTCAGAAGAAACAGTAACAATCGGATCAGCACCAACCAGAGCTCCCATAAGATCATTGCTGATCAACAAAAAACCACCCGGAACTAGAAGAGAGTCAAGGAAACCAACTTTGATGGTGTCAGAAATCAGATCTGAAGTCAAATTCACAAAATCTAAAGAAGCAAGAGAAATTTCACTTATACCCTGAAGAATAACATCTGCGTTAGCTGAAGACTCTGCAGAAAAAGGCAAAATATCCTTCAAAATTAGAAATTGAAGTGCTCCAGTGTTCCTCAGAATAGTAATGGGTCGTGAAACCGAACCAGTGTGAATGAAAGGCAAATACTCGTTCGGAACTTCAGAATCTGAAAATTTATTGTCATAAATAAAACTCTCCTCAGAACCACCTGGACAGAAAGGCTTAGATGCGATAGATTCAAGACTGGTTTTTGTACTTGAGCTTTTGGCAAACAAAAATCAAGTGACCAGGCTTCTTACTATACTGTAAGTGTTGACTGGGCCAGTGTCACAAGAGTCACTAGAAGACTTGGGTTGAACTGAGAATGTGACTGCTTGTCAGAAGAATTGGAACCTGCCTTATCACCACTTGAAACTATGATAAGTAGTCTTACCTGACGAAAAGTCTTTTTGGCAAGAAAATGAGGAATTGCTGGAAGACCGAAAAGAACTCTTGTGAGTCAAACAATAATCATCTGACAACACCGCTGCATCATGTAAGGAATTAACCTTCTGTTCATCCAAATAAGTCTTGAGATCAGAATGAAGATACTGTTTAAAATCCTCCATCAAAACTAACAGCCTCAAACCCTCAAAATCTGTAACCTCTTTTGAACGACACCAGCTATCAAACAAAGTTTCTTTTTCCCTAGGAAACTCTACAAAATTTACATTGTCCCTTTTTTTGGCCAAGCCACTGGCCTGGGCAGTGCCTCCCCTGGCAGTGGCTTGGCCATGCCCCTGACTGCGATGAAGTAATGAAAGAAAGTCCAAAAGAAGAAGGCAGAAGGCAGGGTGGCAGAAGACGAGTCATTATTTTTCTGAAGCAGCGGGCGATTGAAAGAAGCTGCGACCAAAAGTCATCAGGTCTTTACGTATAAGGCATTTCTCGAACATTCCACAAAGATCTGCATTGGATGACGTGTTAAAGTTTCAGAAGGTTCTACAAATTTTCGCGTCAGATGACGTAAGAGAGTGTACGTAATAAATAATGCATGTAAGAAAGAAAAATAAAGACTAAAGAATGAATACAGGACAAATACAATTCAATGTTATACATAAATAACTAAATATAAACACTCATAACAACTCTCCTGCCCTGTTTGAATTATATTTTTTCAAATATTTTTATTTATGTATTTTAATGCTTTTATGCAGCCCTATTAGGGAACAAGCCAGTGCAATTTGTAGGCCGTTCCCAAGCCCAGATAAATGCAGAGGGTTGAGACAAGAAGGGCATCCAGGTTAAAACTTTGCCAAACAAAGACGTGTTCATCTAAAGCAGAGGTGGTCAAGGCAGTCTTGGTTGATCGCAGGACGTCATGCCAAAAAAAAAAAAATATCGGCCAATGTTCCCTCTAAACTGCGCGTGTGATTCAGTGACTGAGGGATGACTGAATGTTCATCCAATGGTACAATTCACATACGTACTGTAAAGAATGAAAAGAAAACACTAGTTTCTTTTAGGCAGCACACACAACTTTCTCTAAGAACAACCGCTGCTCTGCCACACTTTCTTAATGATAGTTTACCTGATACCTGCCCCCATCCCCGCTCTTAAAGACGTACACTCATAATTACAAATGTTACAGTACTTACGCAGGGGAGGAGACTTGATGGTGGAACCCCAACATACAGGAAGTCATACAAGGAAAGAGGTTTCTTCTTTTCCTTTGGGCTTGTCGCAATAGGGGTCACCACATTGTGTCATCTTTTTCCATATAAGCCTACTGTATCTCCTGCATCTTCCTCTCTAACACCAACTGCCCTCATGTCTTCCCTCAAAACATCCATCAACTTTCTCTTTGGTCTTCCTCTCGGTCTTTTACCTGGTGGTCCATCTTCAGCACCCTTCTACCAATATCCTCACTTTCTCACTTCTGGGCATGACCAAACCATCAAAGTCTGCTCGCTCAAACCTTGTCTCCGAAACATCCAACTTTGGCTGTCCTGCTAATAAACTCATTTCGAACCCTATCCAACCTGCTCACTCCTACAGAGAACCTCAATATCTCCATTTCTGCCACCTGCAGCTCAGCTTACTGTTGTCTCTTCACTGAAACCGTTTCTAATCCGTACATCCTGGCTGGCCTGACCACTGTTTTATAATGTTTGGCCTTCATCCTAGCAGAGACTCTTCTGTCACATAACACACCAGAAACCTTCCACCAGCTGTTCCAACCTGCTTGGACCCATTTCTTCACTTCCTTACCACACCCCCTATTGGTCTGGATTGTTGACCCCAAGTATTTGAAGTTACTCAACCTCGCTTTCTCTTCTTCCTAGAACCTCACTCTTCCCCCTCCAATCCTCACATTCACACACATATTTTCTGCTTTACTTTGTCTAATCTTCATTCCTCTCTGTTCCAGTGCATGCCTCCATCTGCATCCTGTCCAGGCTGGGCGTGGCCAGCCAAATAGTCAGCACACACCCGCACCTTGTTTCGGCTGATTACGCCCGGTACTTATAGGACCCGGTGACAACTGGTCCTGCGCCAGATCGTTGAGATTCATGCCCCGTTCGAGCACCCCTGTATCTCTGTTAGTATTCCTGAGTGTACCGACCTCCACCTGTTCTCTGACCGACCCCGTAAGCCTGACTCCTTTGACACTTCTGCCTTCCTTGATCGTTCTCCCGTGTACCGACTCCTGCCTGCCCGCTGACCTGCTCTCTACGCCCGACGTTCCAACTACTGCTGCTGCACCTGACTGCCTGCCCGATCCCCGACCATTGAATAATAAATGTATGGGGTGGACAGGTGGAGTGGAGGTGGACTTTTAAAGGCAGACTAACAATAAACATACATCCCCGCTACTTTGTAGTTTTTCACTTTTCGCGGGTGGTTCTGGTGCCAATTAAAAAAAACGAGGGATTAAAAAGCAAATTTATTTGTATCATCCATTTTTATACACCAGGTAACTCAATGTGCTTTTCATGATTTATAAGAATTGAAATGTACAAAAAATAAAACGTTTAAAACAGGGTTGAAAAAGCCATTGTTTGAGCCTAGTTCTTGGTGACACGTCACTATTAACATAGAAGCATGTGCTATCCAGATGGATTGGGTATTTTTTTCCACCTAATGTCTAAAAACATTTGTATCTGGCCCGATTGGTGTGAATTGTCCTTCAACTTCATCTGTAGTCATTTTCAAACTTAAAATTAGACAAGAGTTACTTTCCTGTGCTTTCTTTCCATATACTGGAGGACTGGATCATAAAACTGCCAAGCGTAATAAAAATGATTCAGGGATTAATTACAGAGCAGATTGGTCTGAAAAGACCTGTTTCTTTTTTATTGGACCATTCATTGCAGTGAAATCAGAAACAGGTATTTTTTTTTCCTTTTTGGACCATATATAAGCATTTATAGAAGCATTTACAGATGTACGGAAATAGGGAGGTATAGAGAAAGAATTTGCTATGAGGACACTGAACTGGTGATTATTTTTAGGGTGCCGAGGTGCATTCAATTGATCAACCAAACAAAAGCTAAAACCAAAGCCAATCTTGTTTTCAGCTCACGAACCAATTTACACATTCTTTTAAGTTCAATATACTCACGAAATAAATCTGATGTTATTTTTGTCTCACAAAACTCGCCATCTTGACCGCATTGATGGTGAATCGCAGTGAGGAAATATTTACAACAACACATCAAAACTATAATATGAGTTTATAACAATGCTATTTCCTGGGAATATGGGCACAGATGCACATCTTTACCATAAAACATGCAGAACTTGACAGATGGGAAATCAATAGCATTTGCTGAAGCAAAGTAAGCCTTTCCAGGTGAGAAACTCTTGAAATCTTACTGTTCCGTTTTCCCTTGCTATAAACAATGATTGGACTAGATTTGGCATCCAGAAATGAAGGAGATAAATTCGCAGGATGTTAGCCTTCACCACATCAATCCATTCTCGTTAGGTCTACTGTTTGTCATGACGGGGGCCGATGTGAGGTGGAACTTATTCCAAATGAGTTTGGAATGAGAGGCGGGGTTCATACTGGAATGGTTTTTAGCCACTTGTAGTCCATTAACACATTTGTTGATTTATTTGTAACATCTTAATTACAGTATATTCATTTATCATCCTTGATGAAAAAAAAATGGTGGGAGGAGGGGGCAGTGGAAACAAATACACTGCTGTATTGTGAAAAAGCAAAAATTGCCCAATTCTTCATACTATTGTGTGGTTGAACATTAATAAATTGCAAATTTGAAGACTGGTGTACTTAGTTTTGCTGCATGGTTTTCAATTAATTTGATATGAAAATGCTTGTGCGTGTATGCATGGTTAAGTCAAGACTCAGAAATGTCCATGGGTGTGAATTATTCATTTAAATGTGCCCTGCATTTGACTGGCAAACTGTCCCAAGATCGAATTAACTCAGTTAGGCTCCACTACATCCATGATCCAAAAGAGGATAACCAGTATAATGTACCCTTGCCCATTCGTGGTTCAACATTCACGGCCCAGCATATTTGCTGATTTTGTTCTCCAAGTTTTTTTTTCAGTCTGGTAGGATTTAGCGCCACTCCCAACAGCTTTCAGGTACACTAGGAATTGATAGTAGTGGGGCAGGGAAGCATTGGGAGTGGGGGTTGTGCAGCTGCATGTTGTCATAGGCTACACTGTAACCCAGAATTAGAATCATCTTTATTCACCAAATATGTTAGAAAGGTAAAAGGAATTTGTCTCCGGTAGTTGGAGGAGCTCTAGGATTAACACACATGTCAAGTACAACATCAGACAGTCAATTGAGACATAAAGACATTGCGTTAACAGTCATGGAGCAAAAAAGGCTGCTAGTAATCTGACAATGATGGAACTTTTTTTTTTAACAATTGTGCAGAGGATGCAGTCATCTAGCACTCAGAGCAGTTAGAGGGCCTAATAGAGCGATAGTCAAGTGCAATTACCATTGTGCAAAGGTTATCAAGACTTCAAGGAATGTATGCAGTTTAAATTGTCTAGTTGTGCAGTAATTTGGGACAATGTCAATTGTGCAAGTTGAGCAGATGCTGCTCAAGTGTGAGAGCCTACTATTGGTCAACAACAGATGTGTAAATGGTGCAGCTTGGTGGGACTACTACAGTAAGTAGACAAGTAATGGATGATGTAAAATAAGGTAGAATGTGACAACAAACTCACACACATTAGACCTCTGTCTAGGTTTTACCCACACATAATAATGTAGGCAAGAAGACTGTAGTGCAGACTTGCACTTGTCGTGGGAAGGGAGCATAATATCTGCATTTGCAACTGGGAACTAGGATTGGATTGGTGTTGAACTTTGTACAGCAAACCAACCCACTGAAAATCACCTAATCTCTTTCCTTGGGACTCTTAGGCGTCACTGAGTTTCATGTGCCCTACCCACAGTAGCCTTTCGATTTGACTGACCTTTCAACCTTAATCTTATTGCAATCCATGGGAAACCATACCCATTTTAGCAAAGGAACAGTTGAAGACATACTCACTGAGCACAAGAGAAATTTCAAGTGAGGAGGGCCTGAACTTTAAAGAAAATGCTAAAACAGTACATCTATGGAGAAAAAAAAAAGTGGTAGTAGTAGTGGGAATGAGGTCAATCTCTTCTGTGATGTCAAGTGAACTACATAAAAAAAAACCATAGGGTCACTCCCAAATTATTATCAATAGACCTTGGGATCATTTTACCTTCTTGAGCTCAAATGCTAATTGTTGACAGGGTTGCTGCATAACTACCCACACCACACATCTGTGGCACTATTCACTTTCAGCTCCTTGTCGCGTCCCATCGGAAACGAGAGTAGGACCCAAATGCAGGAACTCGGAAAACGCAAGGTAGTTCAAGAAGAGACACGTTTATTATATGCAGAGGTAGGGGATCGAGCAGGCAGTCCGGTGCAGCAGCGGTAGTTGGGGCGTCGGGCGAAGAGAGCAGATGAGCGGACAGGCAGGAGTCTGTACACAGGGGAACAATCAACGCAGGGAGAAGTATCAAAGGAGTCAGGCTTACAAGGTTGGTCGGAGAATGGACGAAGGTCGGTACACACAGGTTCAATCAGGGATAGCGGAGCACACGAATGGGACATGAAGATCATACGAACTGGCGCCGGCCAGTTGTCATCGCGGTCATATAAATCCATAGCATAATCAGGCTGCATGAGGCGCAGGTGTGCACCTTCCAATCAGCGCACCTGCGCGGATTCCCGCACAGCTCGTGCTGGAGCGGCAGGATCATGACAGTAATCCCCCCCTCAAAGGCACAGCTCCCAGACGTGCCTAAACGAAAAAACAGACAATAATTAACACAGACAGGGGTGGGCGGAAGGAGGTCCGGAGGAGGGCACGCCCCCCCCCCCTGAACCCCAGACTGGTGGCCATCCAGGCCACCAAACACGAGACGTCTGGGTGGACAGGTCAGGAGGACGACCCGGACGCCAAGCACCAGGGTCCCCACGGGGCGATTCGGGCGGACGACCTCTGTGAGGAACCAAACGAAGGAGCAGGCACCAGAACGAGGCAGGCCACTGCTCCGGACGAGAACCTCCCACGCCGTAGTTGCCAAACAACCAATGATTGGTCGCCACCGAGGCTAGGTCATGAAGCGGCTGGGAGCCATCTGGAGCGAATAGGATGATGGAGAGAAGGACCAGAGCCATGACCGCCACCATTACCATCCCGAAGTCTCTCCAGCTCCGGGGTGGCTCATCAGAACTCCCCAGCTCTTGTCGGGGACAGCAACGTGAGAAGGCGGCGACCCCATCGCCATCGCCACCTCCTGGACAGCAACGTGAGAAGGCGGCAACCCCATCGCCATCGCCACCTCCTGGACAGCAACGTGAGAAGGCGGCCCATCGCCATCGCCACCTCCTGGACAGCAACGTGAGAAGGCGGCGACCCCATCGCCATCGCCACCTCCTGGACAGCAACGTGAGAAGGCGGCGACCCCATCGCCATCGCCACCTCCTGGACAGCAACGTGAGAAGGCGGCGACCCCATCGCCATCGCCACATCCTGGACAGCAACGTGAGAAGGCGGCGACCCCATCGCCATCGCCACCTCCTGGACAGCAACGTGAGAAGGCGGCGACACCATCGCCATCGCCACCTGCTGGACAGCAACGTGAGACGACATCGGGTCGGTCCCCACTGCCACGTGAGCTTGCAGTGCATCCATTGAAACAGCAACGTGGGCATGGCACGGTGGCGAATCCGTTTCCAGGGCAACGTGAACAAGAGTCGGCAGAGAGTCAGTCGAAACTGACACGTGGGCGTGTCTCGGGAGCGGGTCAGTTCTGACTGCCACGTGAACTCTGCTCGGAACAGCCAAAACTGCGGCGTGCACTTGGCAAGGGGGCGGGTCGGTTTCCACACGCACGTGTGCTTGGCGAGGTGGCGAGTCCGTTCCCACTGCGGCGTGCACTTGGCAAGGGGGCGGGTCGGTTTCCACGGCAACGTGAACCTGAGCAGGCGGAGCGTAAGACATCAGAGAGCCTACCCGGATCGGACAGGCTTGGTCCTCCGGCAGACGGTCTACCTTGCGTCGGTCCCGGCGACGCCGGGTCTTTCCTGCTGGGTCCTGTATTGGCCAGTTCGTTCTGTCGCGTCCCATCGGAAACGAGAGTAGGACCCAAATGCAGGAACTCGGAAAACGCAAGGTAGTTCAAGAAGAGACACGTTTATTATATGCAGAGGTAGGGGATCGAGCAGGCAGTCCGGTGCAGCAGCGGTAGTTGGGGCATCGGGCGAAGAGAGCAGATGAGCGGACAGGCAGGAGTCGGTACACAGGGGAACAATCAACGCAGGCAGAAGTATCAAAGGAGTCAGGCTTACAAGGTTGGTCGGAGAACGGACGAAGGTCGGTACACACAGGTTCAATCAGGGATACCGGAGCACACGAATGGGACATGAAGATCATACGAACTGGCGCCGGCCAGTTGTCATCGCGGTCATATAAATCCATAGCATAATCAGGCTGCATGAGGCGCAGGTGTGCACCTTCCAATCAGCGCACCTGCCCGGACACCCGCACAGCTCGTGCTGGAGCGGCAGGATCATGATACTCCTGTCATTGAGTCCATTTTTGTTCCTCGTCATGTCCAGTCCAAATATAGCACAGATAAAATACAACCCTTACATAAATACAATGTGGTTATTTTCATTTTACTTTTGTTATGTTGTTATTTTTTTGGGTGGATGTATGATTTGGACAAGGACAAGGCTTGTTATCGTTTTTTGCATACATTATGAATGAAAAGTGACCTATGCAACCCAATAGGGGGCATAAGCCAGTCCAAACTGTTGCCTGGATAAATGCAGAGGATCGCGTCAGGATGGAATAAAACTCTGCCTTTTTTTGTCCTGTTCGGCCATCAGGTAAAGAAGAACGGAGGGTCTGTATCCCTTTTCTGCCAGAACAGTTTTATTGTCACATTGGAGTTTCAAGGATTCTTCTGTGATATTTTCTCAAAATATTATAATTGATCCATCCATCTATTTCATTTGCCACGTATCCTCACAAGGGTCACAGGAGTGCTGGAGCCTATCCCAGCTGTTGACGGGCAGGAGGCAGGGTACATCCTGAACTGGTTGCCAGCCAATCGGAGGACACAAAGAGAAAGACAACAGCTGCACTCACAATCAGACCTAGGGGCAATTTAGAGTGTCCAATTAATGTTGTATGTTTTTGGGATGTGGGAGGAAACCAGAGTTCCCAAAGAAAACCCACGCAGGCACGGGGAGAACATCCAAACTCCACATAGGCAGGGCTAGGATTAAACCCAGGACCTCAGAACTGTGAGGCCAATGATTTCCAGTTGCTCCACTGTGCTGCCTGTTATAATTGATATTTATTGAAAGTCAATCACTTAAACAGAACAATATTTCCAGAGGTGGAAGAAAACAAAGACAAAAGATAGCTCTAGTTATACACAGAAGGTAAAATTTTAAAAATTATTACATATCAATGACAAAGTGACGTTAAATGTAGATATTTTCTGGGACTGTAGGGCTACATCCTGTGAGGAAAGGACAGGACCAGAGAGAACAGGACAGGGACAGGAAAAGAAGCTAACAGGACAAGGGTCATGAATTCGGCTATACAACTGAAATGTGTTTGTCATGGGTGGGGTCATTCCCTTGCCTCATGCACACCTGCCCCTGGGAGTAGCCGCTCCACCAGTGCCTCATCTACCTGATTACTCCTTTTTGCCTCACGATGTTGCTACTAATACCTTTTGGACTGCATGCCTGGGTACCAAACATGGATTGACTCACTTCTTGAACTGTTCCTTGTCTCTGGAGTCATGCATTTTGGGTCCAACTCGATGTTCTGTTCATGACAGAACTAACTGGCCATAACATGGACCCAAAAAACTTGGACCCTGTGCACAAAGTCCTCCAGGGTCAGCGATAACGCATCTCACTGCCATGTCCCTGCCTTCCAGTCCTGGCTGGGCGTGGCCAGCTGATTAGGAGGCGCGCAACTGCGCCTCATCCCGACTGATTGAACTCGGTATTTATAGGTCCCTGGGGACAAGTGGTCTTTGCCAGATCGTTGCCTCTCATGCCTCGTTCCCGCACTTCCGTACTCCTGACGTCTACCTCCCGTGTCCCGACCAACGGCTGTCTCCCGACCTACCCTGTAAGCCTGCTGTTAATGATCCTGCTGCTTGTTTGGACTGACTCCCTGGTAACCGACATTGGAACGAATAAAGGCTTATTCCGCGCAGCTTACCTGTTCCCTGAGTTGTGCATTTGGGTCCGCCTTCGAGCCTCGTTCGTGACACTCACAGCAAGACAAACAGCTTTCTGCCCTCCGCCATCATCTGAAGAAAGTCTCAGAGCAGCAGGACACCATCATGAGGCGGGTGGTCTCACAGTTTGATGTCCTTTTAAACCTAATCCTGAAGAAGGATGTAACGGGTACAACACCTGAGACAGCAGAAGGACCTCCACGAACCTCACGGGTCAGTCACAATGCTGGCACTCGTCACATCTGAGGGCATCTGCTCACTGCTCTCTTGCCTGGAGAGATTCTCAGGAGACTCCAGGAATATAAAACCATTCAGAATCAGAATCATCTTATTTGGTCAATTGTGTAACAACACAATTTGTTTCCAGCGTCGCTGCTGCCCTGGTACAACATTCAGAACAAAGAACAAACAAACTAACTAAAAAGAACAACGAACAAGAGACTTTCATTTAATAGGAACTATTCCTTATAAGAATCAAAGATGTGCAAAATGCAGAGTCTTCTTCATTTAGAACAATTAAGAGTGTGTCAATGCCCCACATTATGTTAAGCCTGTACAGAGTGCCCTGTTATAGACCAGTGCAAGTGTAATGTCAATTTTGCAAAACAAACCATTTAAAGTGATGAGTTGTCAGAGTTTACAGCATATATTACTAATACTAACAGTCACTGGACCAGCAGGATATGAGGGTGTGTCCCAACAACGGCACAAGGGAAAAAAAAAAAAAGAGTAGGTTCGCTGATCAAGAATTTAATGACTTAATTGCCAGACGGAAAAACAGTTTGAATGCCTGCTAGTTTTGACTTGCATTGATCGGTAGCACCTAGGCGACGGAAGGAGCAGGAAGGACTAGTGGCCAGGATGTCAGGAGCATGGCCAAGCCACTGCCCTAGGCGGTGCTGCCTGTCAGGGGCATGGCCAAGCCACTGCCCTGGGCAGTGCCGCCTATGGCTGCAGTCCCAGAACTGCGCCGCATTGGACGGTAATTAGACCAGGCATTTAAGCCTTGAGTGTGTCATCTACATTTGCCATTTCATTGTGTTACTGCATATTGGATAATCCACTATCGTGCGTAAGTTCGCAATCTTTGTGAACTGCATCCCTTCATTACAGCGAGCCTGTGCCGCTATAGTTTTGTTACGTCTTGTTCATGTTTTTGAGCTTTGCCTCATAGTCATCGGATTATGTTGCATGTTTTTGGATCATGCCTGTTGCCTCGGGTTTTTGTGCTTCCACCTTTTTTGGACTGCTTACTTGTGTCCGACCTTAGGCTGGAATAAAACCACAATCAATATCATGCCTTCACCTCGAGTCCTGCATTTGAGTCCAATACCTTCCCTCATTCTCATGACAGAATGAACTGGCCATCTATCCAGAGGCGACGCCCAAGTCGGCTGCACCTTTATGCCTCCAGCTGCACGCCGACCAAGCCACAGCCGACGCCCGTCCACACCTCGCTGGCAACCGATCCACAGATGTCTCTCGTCTACACCTCACTGGCGATGAAATCACAGCCGACTTCCACCCATCCTCCACGACCACTAAAAGGTATAAAATTAAATCATCCAAGAAAAAATTGGGAGCCCAAACATTAATAGTTGGTAATGGAGCCATCAAGGATGTGAAGCGCTTTTGTATTGAGAAAAACACTAAAGTACCGTGTTTTACTAATTACATGGTTTTTGATATCTATCAAAATATCCTGGAGATCAGTGATCAGCACCCAACTGTGAAATCTGTCATGATGCACATGGGCCCTGGATGTTCTCAAGCAGCAATTAGAGGTACTGAAGCGAGATTTCATTGATCTAACAAAAGTGCAAGGTTTGGATGCTGAGGTTTTTATAAGCGAACCTCTCCCACTTGTACAATCTGGAAATTAATGTTTTTCGGGGCTCCGTCAATTGAATAGGTGGTTGGGAGCGTAAAAATCTTTATAAGCAGACGGTTTCTGTCTAAATAGACAAGGGGTTAAGTTATTGGCTGCCAACATTTTCTACTATGTGCGTCATTCAACCCCCTGTAAAGAAAATGTTTACAAAAATCAACGACAAAAAGAATCCAGTTGTTCCCAAACAATCGGACGAACAAGACATAAGGTGAGACAAGGTGCACACAGATTAATTTGCGCCATCCAAACAATCAGATGAGCAAATGACAAGTGGAATGGCCCAGCACTTTAAATGTCCCACACCTTTTCCTGCCCCATTGGAGCCATCCACGCCTCAGAATTTCCCCTCTATGACTATGATATGGAAGTAAATATGTGCCACCAGGATTTGAATTAAAAATGCCACTGAAAATTTCATATTGTTATTTCAAAGTGACCACATTTTCAATAGATGTACTTCAGTGTAACTTTTCAATGTTAACAAATTCGCCATATAAAAAAATTCAACCTTTAAAATTCAAACACAAAATTTTCAGTCTCCTGAGATTCAATTGGCTGAAATTCGCCGTCTGAAATTCAACCAGCTACAATTCCCTGTCTGATATTCAACTGGCTACAATTCAGTGTTAACAAGGCAGGGTTACTTCAGGTCACAGACATGAGCAAAGGATCTCAGAACCCAACACCCAGCCAATCCAGTTACGCTTTCTTAGTCACGTGAGGTGACATGGAGGGGGGCATATAGAAGGAAAACGAGCATCTCTGTGGCGGTCATGGAAGATAATGCCAACAGAACGTTGAGTTCAATGTTTGTATTTTCCTGTAGTATGTTGTTAAAAGGGAGTGTAACGCCTTACAACCTAAAATTTGGCAACGAAACGTAGTTATTTTCCCAGGGCAACGCTGGTTATCAGCTTCACGGTTCAGCTGTCATTTCACACTATAGAGCTGAAGATATTTGGGCAGTGAACCAAGGTTCAGGTGCCAATCATTTCACACAGACTCGGGGGCGCTCTACCTTGCTGTCCCTTTTTGCCTTCCGTCTTGCTCTACGCCCAAAACAGAGCTTCAGCGTTCCAACCTTTTGTACCGGCAACGAAAGCAAAGCCTGAGGTGTGGAAAAGTTTTGATCAAGTGCCCAATATAAATAATGAGCCAGTCAGTTATGTGAAATGCAAAAGATGCGACGTGTACAAATGGTTCATTTTTGACAAAACGGCAAAAGAGCTGTTGTGTGCATGCACATTTTTTAATCAAGTCAGGTTGTAATTGGGTTACATTTTTATTACTTTGAGGTACAACACTTTTCTCACTGTTCTGTTACCCAGTAGCACAATTTGTCAGTTGATTTAAAAGTTACTTATTTTGAAGATTATTGGAAAATGGGTGCTTGTAAGCACATCCTGTAATGTATTTTAGATTAAATATTATATTTTAATTGAGATTACTGTAATTTCATAGTATTTTCTTTACTCACAATTTGACATATTCTGTGGGGGGGGGGGGTCCCTCTCTTCAAGAACTTTTGCTTGGTCATATTTTTGATAGACTCCGTGAAAAGTTGAAGCACGTTCTTGAGCGTATACCACTCGATCTGGACTTCGACTTTATCTGCCCTGAAAAACAGAAAGGACAGCAATACTTGGAAAAATTTCACGCGAAAAAGGAAACAGGATACTTGAAGTGGCAAAAAGAAGAAGCTTTTCTTTTTGCAGGGTTCGGGTTTGGGTTAAACCAGGGCAACAGATATTTTAAGGAAGTCACTAATAGTGTAGTGGTACGCCCGCTCAACAGTCTTCCTAATGAGTTTACAGTATTAAGACAACAAAATGTTGCCTCAAAAGTTAAATAAAGTATGTATTTCTGGTGAAATGTGCGTGTATGAAAGAGAGAGCTTGGGTGGGGGGGATCTGTGCCAATGAATACCCCTTTGTCCAAATGATCTTGTGTCCTATGGGTGCCAAGTGTGTGATAAGAGGGCCTCATTTGTTGCCTCACTAACTTTATGCTGTAGTGGTCCGCACACACAGACACACGCTCAAACGAATTTGTAAGGTAAAACTCGACAAAACAGTTTGAAAAATAAGTGTCTGTGAAATTTTCAAAAAGAATTTTAACTCAAGTAAAACAAAGCCTAGGTATGAGAAAACCTCAGTTCAGGAAGTACCCAAAGGAGACATGAGTTTAAAACCAAGAAAAATCGCACTTGAGTTCAGCAACACCCACAAGCAACATCCAGCCAAGAATGGCCAGGGTGTCAGTGTTCAAAGTATCAGCCAGGAGGTGGCACCCAAACAAATAAGGACAAAGTGCATTTCTGCAGCAGCAAAAGATCCAGCTTAGCAACAGCTTTGTCCGGCTAAATTCAAACAGCTCAAACACACACAAGAACAAATTAGCAGGAATACACAAAAACCCTAGTCTTCAAAATTTAAAATTTTTATATGTTTTGCATACTAACATTTTTAAAAGGTGTGTTTTAGAGTTATGCAGCAGTTTAGCCAGCGTAAAAAAGAATAGTAAAATTAAAATCTACAAATATGTTGGCATGCAACTATTTATGCAGAACAGTTTGCACCTGAATAGGTCTAAATCAACTATGCATTGCAAAAACAATACACAGTGTGATTGATACAGAGTTCTAGATTTGTTCAAGAGTCTGATGGCCTGTGTGTAGAAGGTGGTTTTTTATGTAGCCTTCATGAGGGGGAGCAATATCATGTCTAATGCAGAAGTTTGAACTTCTGTGGATAGAGAGGTGTTACGTAATACTAAAGGAAACATCTTAAAAGGCAAGTGAACCCCTGCAGTAGGCTAAAAGGAAAGAAACATCTTCTCCCACATTGTTCAGCCGACATTTGAATGCACATGACTAAAAACAAAAAATGCAAACAAAAGAAAAACCCCACACTTTCTTATAAGGATTCAATAATAAAAGACAAAGGCAGAATGCTCAAAAAAAAATCATCGCAGATGCAGCGCGCGCATCCCAATATTTATTGCAACACAGTTGCAAAATGATGGTCTGTATTTCATTAACAAGTACTGTTTGGGTATTTTTTTCTCTCAAGAAAAGGAAAGTACCAGTTATATTTCATTATTGTCAATTTGCTTTGGAGAAATTGTTAACATCTAACTGGCCTGGAAACTACGCCTTTTTCATTGCGAAATTGATATGTCAGCATGTCTTGGTATGACGTCAACAACAGAACTGAAGACCACTTTCCCACAAAGTTGGTGTCAGCCAAAAAATATATACCAGTGTTTCCAAATTAGGGGAATGTGTACTCATAGCGGTACATCAGCACATTGTGGAACGTACATGGAAACAGACTTGGATAGTTAGATTTAAACCCAACCGCTGGATGAATTATACAAATGAAGGGACAAGAGATGTCTTCAATTTGGCTCTAGAGGAGAAACGGGTTTGACTGACCAGCTGCAATGCCAACACCCACTCTCCGTCAGTCTTACCAGTGTCCCCCTTTTTATTAGTTTCTCAAAACAAAAGGTCACTCGATCAAAAAACAAATGGAGGAACAGATTACATTACCAACACAAAGACAAATACTCAGATAAACATAACAATGGTGAATGCCAGTCCGGAGACGAATACTAAAGAGACAAAATGGTGAATGCCAATACAGAGGTGAATTCTAAAGAGACATTTATAACAATGGTGTTGAGGAATATCTGCTCAGCAAGGGGGTGCAGAACTCCTCAGGGCGTCGCTGGGTTATACTTCGGGTCACACAGCTGCTCGGAAGGAGAATGATTCGGGCAAGGATGATAGAAACAAATGCATGATAAAATAATAAATCCAACATTTCCCTCTCGTTTATTATGTATTTGCACAAATTCTCAATCATCTCTATTATCAGTCATCATTCTCTATCATCTAGTACTAAAATCATTTTTTTCTTAAAACAGATACACATACACAGAGGGAAAAATGTTTTTATTCATAGTCTGGATCTAGAAACAAGTCAGACAAGTTTAATGGAAAATCGTCATCGCTGTCACTCCAACATTCTTCATCAATAAAGGATCCATCGCCACCACCTGTTCCTTTGTGGAAAACAGTGTTAATAAGTTTTACAAATGAGAGCACATAGACAAAATACAACAGCATCCACACAATGTCAATATTGCTGCAAAAACAGTGACTTATACCAAATTGAAGACACCAGGGCTTCGTATTTTCCAAAGGCACACATCCAGGAGTCCCACACGGAAGCGTCAACACCAAAATGTTTTTGACATTTCATCATTAAGGGTTCGGAGACTGTCTTATGGCGTTGGTGTGTAACTTCTTCACGGCTGTAATGTTTGGCGAGAAGTGTGCAACATTGTTCTTCGAACATAGCACAGAGTTCCCCTCTCTCAGCCAACAAGTCAACAGCAACTCTGCCCGAACCCCAATCTGGTGGCCATCCAGGCCACCAAACACAAGGCGTCCGGGTGGACAGGTCAGGAGGACGACCCGGACGCCAAGCACCAGGGTCGCCAAGGGGCGATTCGGGCGGACGACCTCTGTGAGGAACCAAACGGCGAAGCAGGAACCAGAACGAGGCAGGCCACTGCTCCGGACGAGAACCTCCCAACGCCGTGTTTGCAAGACGACCGGGGATTGGTCGCCACCGAGGCTTGGTCAGTAGGCAGCCGTGGATTGGTCACCAACGAGGCCAGGTCATGAAGCGGCTGGGAGCCATCTGGAGCGAATGGGATAATGGAGAGAAGGACCAGAGCCATGACCGCCTTCCCGAAGTCTCTCCAGTTCCAGGCTAGCTCCACAGAACTCCCCAGCTCCTCCTGGACCTCAACGTGAGAAGGCGGCAACACCATCGCCTCCTCCTGGACAGCAACGTGAGACGGCGGCGACACCATCGCCACCTCCTGGACAGCAACGTGAGACGGCGGCGACACCATCGCCACCTCCTGGACAGCAACGTGAGAAGGCGGCGACAGTGTCACCGTCGCCACCTCCTGAACGGGAACGTATGGGCGGGCCGGTCGCCGACAGAGCAGGAACGGGGAGCGACCGCGGGCCGGTCGCCGACAGAGCAGGAACGGGGAGCGACCGCGGGCCGGTCGCCAATGGTACTCCAGAGCACGGACGAGAAGTGGCTGTGGAGACGTCGCCACCTCCTGGACAGCAATGTGAGGCGGCATCGGGTCGGTCCCCACTGCCACGTGAGCTTGCAGTGCATCCATTGAAACAGCAAAGTGGGCGTGGCGCGGTGGCGAATCCGTTTCCAGGGCAACATGAACGAGAGTCGGCAGAGAGTCAGTCGAAACTGACACGTGGGCGTTTCTCGGGAACGGGTCAGTTCCAACTGCCATGTGAACTCTGCTCGGAACAGCCAAAACCTCGACGTGGGAATGGCGAGGAGGCAGGTCCGTTTCTACAGCTACGTGCGCTTGGCGAGGTGGCGAGTCTGTACCCACTGCGACATTCACTTGACGAAGTGGCGAGTCCGTTCCCACTGCGGCCTCCTAATTTGGGACTTAACCACTTTTAGGGTAGGCATTTCATCTAGGTGTCCCTAATAGGTTAAGCGTCTTTTAATGTCTCCTCTGACTTTTGGCTATTTTTAGACACTATAAGTCTACACCCAGCCTCGAGTCATCTTTTCTGCTCAACTAACCCAAATTGATCCTAGATTGAAATGACCTTTTTACAATGTGTCAAATTAACCTAATTTAGCTTTCAATTTTATTTATTTATTTATTTACAAAACGCGTTCCATTGTCACTGTTAATTTGCTTGGAATGCCATAGCATGGTATTATGTACCTACAAAATACTATTGCAATTGGTAAAGCACCAAAGTGTTTTGTTGGAAATAACTCTATCCATTTAGAGATTGCTTCTATAATGGCCAAACGGTATTTTTTTTTTCTTCACTTCGATCTAATTCAATAAAATCTATATATATTCTTTGAAAGGGATAAGTAGGTGTTGGAAACCTCCCCCTTTTTGGTCTGAGCCTTGTGGGTTATGTTTACCACAGATCAAACATGCTTTACAAAAAAAAAAATCCATAAATTGTATAATGTATCTACTCTTCATTTCCCACCTGTTGAGGCAGGTAAAAAGCCCATTGTGGCTTCCCATTTATATAATGTTTCTTGTAAAATGCGTTTTTGTTCTGTGCTAACATAAACTCCATCTTTTTATTTATTTGTTTGTGCCAATTGTCCTGTTCTTGCATTGAGCTTTGTTGTTGCACATTAATAGGTGTTTGGTTATTTTACAAAGGATGATCTCTCGGGCCACTTCAGCTTTTGGTGTCATGCTCCTGCCAATTAGTCAGAGCACACCTGCACCTTGTTCCAGCTGATGCCTCCCAGTGTGTATATATATATATATATATATATATATATATATATATATATATATATATATATATATATATATATAAGACTTGGGGGACAACTTGTCCTTCGCCAGATCGTCGTCCTTGATGCCTCGTTCCCGCACTCCTGTTTGCCTGACTTCTGCTCTCCGTGTACCGACCCACACCTATCCACTAACCACTCTCGTAAGCCTGCTGTCCTATTACTTCTGATTGTTTGGACTGTCTGCCTGATCCCAGACCTTGGACCGAATAAAGGTTTCCTCTGCACTGTCTGCTTGTCTCTTGAGTCGTGCATTTGGGTCCACTCTCGAGCCCCGTTCATGACAGAACGATCTGGCCATAACATGGACCCAGCTGACTCAGAGGCTATCCGTCGCTCCCTGCAAGTCCAGGGCAGACGCCTGGTGGAGCAGGAGGCTGCTCTCCAGGTAACCAACAAGAGGCTCCATGAGATCTGCTCCCGGCTGGAGCCCTGGCTAACCTCCCAGGCTAGCGTGGTTGCCACGCCACCGGTTCCGCCCGCACCGCTCTCTACGGAGCTCACCTTTAGCAGCGTTACCCCGCTCTCCCGACCGGAACGATTTTCAGGTGATTCGGGGAACGTCAAGCCTTTCCTCGCTCAGTGCGATCTCTTTGTCATTTCCCACATGACGGGAAGGGCGGAGGCATGGGCCACGGCTGAATGGAGTTGTGACTCAGTAACTTGTCGTTCTTGGACGTCATTCATCTGCGCACTCACCCAGGTGTTCCAGTATGCGGCGCCGGACCGTAAAGCGGCGGCCTCCCTCTTGACGCTTTGCCAGGGTCATCGTCGCGTTTCGGACTACGTGATCGAGTTCCGGATCTGCGCCGCCGAGAGTCGATGGAACGAGGACGCCCTGCACGTCGCCTTTTTCCAGGGGCTTTCCCACCAAATCCGGGGTCTCCTCATCGCTGTAGATCTCCCTCCTTCGCTGGACGCAGTCATCGCGTTGGCCGTAATGACTGAGGGAGAGGGAGGGGTCCAGTCCGGCTGCCGCCCGGTCATCCACGGCTGAACCCATTCAGGTGGAGGGTCTCGACGGGCCAGTGGAGAAGCGCCGGCGATGGGAGGGTCGCTGTTTTTACTGCGGGCGTCTGGGACACTTGATCACCCGCTGCTTGATTCGACCAAAGCACCCCGACATCAGGATCTCTACTCCGGTGAGTGTGCGGTATACCCCGGCGGAGTCAGGGAGGTCCCCTTCTTCACCTCACCTTGGGAACGGACTCCCGTTCATGCACTGTGACTCCTTTCATAGATTCCGGTTCGGACGCAAACCTGATAAATCCCCGCGTGTTCGAGGGGGCAGCACCTTTCCCCACGCAACGGCTTCGTAACGCCTATGCCGCCAACGGCAAGTTCCTTTGTCGGGTTACACATCGCACTCAGACGCTACGTATGAGCTTTCTGGACGCTCACTCGGAGCGTATTAGCTTTCATGTCTTCAACGGACGTAGTAGCAACATCATCCTGGGCAGCCCTTGGCTTAAAGAACATAACCCGCACAAAGATTGGGCCACTGGTCAGATCAAGACTTGGGGAGAGGACTGTCGCAGTTGCTGTTCCGCTGTCCAGGAAAATTAAGGTTATTCAAGTCGCGCCGGTTCGGCTAACAGAATCTAGTACCGCCCCGGAGCTGACCGCGGTGCCCTCCTGCTACCATGACCTCCGGGAGGTCTTCTCTGAATCTAAGGCAAAGTCTCTGCCGCCACATTGGTCATACGACTGCGCGATTGAACTCCTGCCAGGCACCTCTCCTCCCAGAGGAAACTGTTCTCGTTAACAGGACCAGAGCATCAAGCCATGAGGGACTACATCGAGGACTCACTGGCAGCGGGACTCATTCGCCCCTCATCCTCACCAGCCGGTGCGGTTTTTTTTTTTTTTTTTTTTTTTTTTGGGTCAAGAAGGACTCCACCCTGCGTCGACTACCGAGGACTGAACGACATCACAGTCAAGAACTGGTACCCCTTGCCGCTGATCGCTACAGCATTCGAACTCCTTCAGGGAGCCCGGATCTTCACCAAGCTGGACTTGCGCAGCGCTTACCATCTGGTGCGGATTCGGGAAGGAGATGAGTGGAAGACGGCATTCAACACCCCCACAGGGCACTATGAGTATCTTGTAATGCCTTTTGGACTGACAAATGCCCCGGCTGTCTTTCAAAACTTCATTAATGACACTCTTGGGGAATTTCTGAACAAGAACGTATTTGTGTATCTCAACGATATTCTAATCTTTTCATCAGATCTGAACTCTCACATCCAACAGGTCAGGGAGGTTCTCCAGCGTCTGTTGCAGCAACAGATTTCGTAAATCTGGACAAGTGTGAGTTTCACCGAGCGTCCGTGTCCTTCCTGGGTTTCGTTCTGGCAGAGGGGGAGATGCGTATGGATCCTGGGAAGGTCGACGCGGTACTGTGTTGGCCTATCCCCGCCAGCAGGAAGGACGTACAGAGGTTCTTAGGATTTGCGAATTTCTACAGGAAGTTCATAAGGAACTTCAGCTCCGTGGCTGCTCCTCTGCACGTGCTCACCTCGCCACGCAACGTCTTCGTGTGGTCCAGGACCTGCCAGGTGGCCTTTAACAGGCTTAAGGCAAGTTTCACCACCGCGCGCGTCCTCATTGTTCCGGACCCAGATCGCCAGTTTATGGTGGAGGTTGACTCATCTAATTCAGGAATCTGAGCCATCTTGTCTTGGAGTCCCAAGGACGGAAAGATCCACCCGTGCGCATTCCTGTCTAGGAAGCTGACCCTGGCAGAGAGAAACTATGACATAGGAGATCGAGAACTGCTGGCGGTCAAGACGGCGTTGGAGGAGTGGCGGCACTGGCTAGAGGGCTCGCAAGTGCCGCCCGCCAGGCCAGGTGGGCCCTGTTCTTCACCCGCTTCTACTTTACTCTGTCCTTCCGCCCAGGCTCCAAGAACGGCAAGCCGGATGCACTCTCGCGGATCCACGAGGGGAGCGCACGGAATCAGAGGCCGCTCCTATCCTGCCAGAGGCGTGCTTCGTGTCCGGCTTTACCTGGGCGGTTGAGTCGCGGGTGAAGGAGGGCCTGGGAGACACCGCCCCCCGCGGATTGTCCGTCGGGCCGCCTTTTCGTCATTCCATCTCTGCGGGGAGACGTCGTCAACTGGGCCCATACCAACAAGACGGTCTGCCACCCGGGTATGGCAAAAACGCGTTCAGTGGTCGAACAAAGGTTCTGGTGGCCCAACCTCGGCAAGGACTTAAGGGAGTTCGTCAACGCCTGCCCGGTGTGTGCAGCCAATAAGACTTCCCGCCTACGGCCTGTTGGTGAATTGTGACCCCTGTGCACCCCCTTTCGTCCGTGGTCACACATCGCGCTGGACTTCGTCTCCGGCCTGCCGCCCTCCCAAGGGAACACTGTGGTGCTGTCTGTAGTGGACAGTTTCTCCAAGATGGTCCACTTCGTGCCGCTTCCGAAGATCCCGTTGGCCAAGCAGACAGCCCAGCTGGTGTTAGATGAGGTCGTCCGTTACCACGGGCTACCCCAGGACATCGTTTCAGACAGGGGTCCGCAATTCAGCGCCCGCTTCTGGAAGGAATTCTGCAACCTCATCAGCGCTTCAGCTAGTCTGACATCAGGTCATCACCTGGAGTCTAATGGCCAGACGGAGAGGATAAATCAGGAGTTGGAGACCGAACTTCGATGCCTGGCATCCAGGGAACAGAGCACGTGGAGCCAGCACATCAAGTGGGTAGAGTATGCCCACAATTCTCTGCCCTCCACCTCCACAGGTATGGCTCCACTCCACGTCGTGCATGGCTATCCTCTGTCCCTGTTTCCTCCACAGACTGCGCGGTCCCGTCGGCCCTGGCTGTGGTGCGACGCTGCAAACGGACCTGGGAAGCAGCTCGGAGGACACTGCTGCGCATGAACAGCGCCTACAAGTCCGCAGCGGACCGCAAGAGAAGGGCCGCACCAGAGCTCAGGTTGGGACAGCGAGTGTGGCTCTCCACCAAAGATCTCCCGCTGCGGACATAATCCCGCAAACTTGCTCCCAGGTTCGTTGGCCCGTTCCCGATTTCCAAGATCATTAACCTGGTCGCCGTCTCGCTGAAACTGCCGAGGTCGATGAGGGTGCACCCTACGTTCCAGGTCAGCAGACTTCGCACGAATCGCACTTCGTCGCCCCCCGCATGGTGGACGATGGGCCGGCTGCTGTCTTCCCGCCACAGAGGAAGGGGGGTCCAGTATCTGGTGGGATATGGCCCGGAGGAGCACTCCTGGATCCCCTCCCGCTTCGTCGTACACCGCTCCCTCATCAGGGACTTTCACGCGGCTCATCCTGATGCTCCTGGGCCGTCCAGAGCCGGCCGTTGGGGGGGGGGGGTACTGTCATACTCCTGGCTTCCTGCCCAGGCTGGGCGTGGCCAGCCAATTAGTCAGAGCACACCTGCACCTTGTTCCAGCTGATGCCTCCCAGTGCATATATAAGACTTGGGGGATGACTTGTCCTCGCCAGATTGTCGTCCTTGATGCCTCGTTCCCGCACTCCTGTTTGCCTGACTTCTGCTCTCCGTGTACCGACCCACGCCTATCCACTGACCACCCTCGTAAGCCTGCTGTCCTATTACTTGTGATTGTTTGGACTGTCTGCCTGATCCCAGACCTTGGACCGAATAAAGGTTTCCTCTGCACTGTCTGCTTGTCTCTTGAGTCGTGCATTTGGGTCCCCCTTCAAGCCCCGTTTGTGACATTTGGCTCATTTCTGCTAACTTTTGACAATCATGTTTTGCTCCATCCTAATGATGTGGTCTTAAAATAAGAGGATGGAACAAAACTATGGTTGAACTTGTTTCTTACAGCAATACATGTCACAATAACTGCTCTTACACACTGGGGTAATGCACATGGTACGCTGAGTCTCTATATTGTTGCACTAAATCGTAGTTCATAAAATGACCTTTACAATCTACAATCCGCATAAAGGAATTTGCTATAGTTTGACACCCGTTCCTTCTTTATCTCACAAAGCTTTTTCTGATTCTTCTGTCCATTTTAATGTTTTTTTTGAGGTCATCCTCATACATTAATTTGGACAAAGGTGCAGTTATTGTTGCATAATTTGCTTGTGGTTTTGGTTCAACAAGTACAACACTTTTTTTTTTTTTTTTTTAAATCTAAAATTGTTCTTCCTGCGCTAAGGTTGTATCCCAAGTTCTTATTTAAACATTAAATTATTTTCACTCAGTTTGTGCCCTTTTTCAACCACGTTATAATTACTTATCCTCAGTGAACTTATTTTTATTGCAGTTTCATAATTTGTTTAAATGTGACCTTATACATTTAATCAACAAAGTGTTGTCCATTTGCTAATCAGACAAGGATGTGTTGTGGAGCCGGTGGTTGTCCTTGATCTTTGTATGCAGAAAACCGTCTGGTGCCATCCTCCTCACCCAGGCGTTGCCGTAGAGACGAACAACACCAGATAAGGAGCGGAAAGTTACCACCACGGCCCAGGACCGGACTCCATTTTGGGGTGGGCGGGGGGGCGTTACCATGGACCCATACATATAAAAACCTTGTTACCCGGCAGCTTTTGTCTTCTTTTTTAGCTATCCTGCCAGAAGACAAATGTCTCGTGTGCTGCAGTTACCTAGATCAGACCCAGATGTCTATATTGCATATTCCTTTGTAATAAATCCATTTACTGTTCATTTTTTCTAATCATTGGTCATATCTTCCTCAACTCATGAACACGCGTAGGGTGCAAACTCGCAAATCCCTACAATTTGGTGACGCCGACCGTAAGTCGAGGGACGTAGATGAGCGTTGGCAGTCGACAGATGAGATAAAGAAACACAGAAGTGTTATACGGACAAGTCGAGGGTGGTCGTCTGTACTTCTGACTTCTCCAGGTCGTGACCAAAACCAAAGGTAAGCAGAAGCCAGTTTACTGTGAAATTCTGCATATTGAACTGCCTAAATTGGAGAACTCATTGGTATCAGATTGTTCATGCCTCATATGAGTTATTGAGAATAAGAGATGAAGAGAAGTTGCATATTCTGTCGTAGCTCACATATATTGTAGACGTACAATTGCACTGTGAGGTTTACCTGTTACACCTAAGGGGGATGGGATCCCTTAAAAACAGAGGGTTTGTCGTCGGTTTGAGCCTGGGATGTCGCAAGGGGGCGTATGAAAAAAATGAATAGTATAGGCTAATTTGTTGTGCGATAGGAATTTGCTTGGGTTTAGTCGAAGAAGAGTGACCACTAAATTAAATAAATAATCATGGATGTTGAATTTGATCATGAATGTGCTGAATATAATCCAACTAGCGATGAAATGTACATTGCAATTGAGCGGCAAATGATGCTTAATGTTGACAAAAAGAAACAAGAAAAAGAAAGGAAGTGCACATTAAAATAATGGCAAAAAGCACAACTTGGGTAAAATTTGCGATTGGGACAAACTGACGAAGTTATAGTTATAGTTATACAGAGACTATGTAAATATAATATAAATATAAATTAAAAAGACTATGAAAGATGTAGGAGACATATTAAATAAGGGCTTGTGGAATTTAAAGAGGTGAACAAAGAAAGGTGCACCGCGCATTTAATGACGGTGACAGTGACGGCAACGTTGAAGAAAAAAGGGTAACAGTAAGTTGCACAAAGGTAAAGTAAGTGAAAAAAGGGTAATGGCAAGTTGAACGAAGGCAAAGTAAGTAAAGAAGATGCTACAGTTACTACCAGACCGGCGCCGAGTGCGCCCCTGTATCCATCACTTTCTTCGCCCTATGCGAAGGAGATGGACGTTGGAACGCGACCAGGAAACTACCCGAGACAGCTGGTAAGGTGGCATGTGATGTTGAGGGCATCAAGTAGCCCATGAGGAAAAGAAGATGGAGCTGAGAAAAGTTGTATTTGATATGTGGACGCAAGTGAAGGACTGCAAAAATGAGGAAGAAGGCACGTCGAACATACACACACGCATGCGCCCTGAATCACACGGAAGTTCACCACACACATACACACACACACACACACACACACGAAGTGAGAGGCGGTGAAGGGGGGTTGGTGAAAATTGTCCTGTTGACTTGATGTGAAGCGTCCTCTCGCATCGGAAATAACCCGATGACTATTATATTATTATGATTATTATTACATATTATATTATGGCAGCACAGTGGCGCAGCTGGTAAAACGTTGGCCTCACAGTTCCCGGGTTCAAGCCCAGACCTGCCAGTGTGGAGTTTGGATGTTCTCCCCGTGCCTGCGTGGGTTTCCTCCTACATCCCAAAAACGCGCAACATTAGTTGGACACTCAAGTTTGCCCGTCGGTGTGATTGTGAGTGCGACTATTGTCTGTCTCTATGTGCCCTGCGATTGGCTGGTAACCAGTTCAGGGTGTACCCCGCCTCCTGCCCGTTGACAGCTGGGGTTGACTCCAGCACTCCCCGCGACCCTCATGAGGATAAGTGGGAAAGAAAATGGATGGATATTATATCATATTATTATATTATATAAGAAGCAAACACAACGCTACAACGTTGAAAACTCTTTTTTTCTCAGACTTTTTAAAATATATCCACTTTTTGATCATATTACTTGCACTGCATGCGGTTTTAATTGCCATTTTAAAATATTGTGGTTGTCATTTTTATTGTTTTTACCCTGTTTTAAATGTTTTAGCTCTTTGTTTTCAAATGCATTTAATAATGTAAAGTTACGTCGTGTATGAAATGCGCAACACAAATAAATTCGCTTTGCTTTGCTTTACAATGATGCCTATGATACAAGCTCCGGCAGGTCCAATATACAAGCTGTTTGATCTTAAAGATGTTGATTGTCTTACTGCTAACTTGTCTCATCTCTCTTCTGGTGGTAATGCACGGCTGTCCAGATTTATGGAAACTTTACAGAGGTATATACTCTGCATGGGAGACTGGAGACAAGCAGTGTCTGGGTCATGCACTAGTATTGAACACTGAGAAATCGAGACAACTGCAGGTATGCTTAATGTACCCAATGGAACCATATTGAGAGCACACTTCGAGTGTCTGGCCGCAGCTACGAGAGAGAGGTTCCCAACTCCTGTTACAGCCGCACTCACTTCTTTCCCCTATGTTAAACGACCCACTTGAGCACTTGACTAGCTGTACTAAACTTTGGACTGAATCGACTGGACATCACCTTGGACAGTCTTGTTAGGAAGAGGCTATGTTCAGGACTGGGATCCTAGCAGGTCTCCCTGAACCAGTACAGACCACTCTTAAAGCTGACCCTGACCTCCTGTCCGGAGATGAGCCGAGATTTAGACGACACTTAGTGCATCACCTCAAAATTTATTCAAGCCAACAACAGGGTGAGGATAATGAAATTGCTAAACTCCAAAAACAACTTCTTAACTTTGAAGTAGCGCAGGCAAGACGTAAAGGTCCAAAACCACACCAAATTAAATTTTTTGGCAAGCACAATCACCTAGACAGGCAGGTGGGTAATAGGGTAATAGCCGGGGTGGATACGCAGAAAGGCGTGGAGGGGACAGGGGAGAGTGCAATATCAACATGATCAAGGGTGTTTTGGTTGTGGTTCTCTCGATCACTAGATGAAAGACTGTCTTACCGCTCCTCCAGCTCAATCTCCAATGCAAGGGCATGTTGGCTGGTCCAACAACCAAGGGGACCAAGGCAGAGGCAGACAGCTTTGGCGGCCCACCTTGGCAGCAGGATGGACAGCAGCAGGTTCGACAGTATCACATGTGGTGCCCGGGAAGCCAGGTGTCCAGCAATGCAGGTGCCATGATCCCCATCTCTGTTGCAGGGCGAAAAGTGAACACTCTCGTTGACACAGGGGCAACACACTCCTCAATCAACATTTCGCTCCTGGACACATTATTGTCACGACACACTGTGCAATTGGTGGGTTTCTCAGGGACTCAACAGGCCCTGCAATGGGCTCAACCCCTACCGACAATCTTGGCTGGACAGACCTTCCACCATTCGTTTGTAATTTCACCACAAACACCAGTGGCAGTTGACACCGTCTGCCACTCTGGACAATGGCTTATGACACCTGAGAGTGAACCAACTCCAAGTGAGGACATTTATTGGGCCCAACTTGAGCCAGAAACACCTCTCAAACCTGGTCTCATACATCAATTTCTGTTGCGGAAGCCCTGGTTAAACACTCTTCGGGCTTACCTGCCTCCACTAGATCCATACCATTGGACACTATATTACGACCGCAACTACAATCAAGTACACATGGAAAACTTTGCATACACACAAGGTGATGCTTGGGACATTACATCCACAAATATATACTCAGTAAGAGAGGGTGTAGTGGCATCCTGCTCTCTTACACCAGCTCACATGACATGGTTCAAAATGCAGGAAGAGACAGTCCCTCACATTTCACTCGCTCTGTCTCCAGGACACGAGGCCCGACAGCTGGGACCTATGGTGAAACGACTGACTAAAATGACTGACTGGGAGGACACAACACTCCCTAACGTACAGATCTCCAAATCTGAAGATGCATACCGCATCATTCATCCTGACGCACGCCCAACGACTAATATGACCATATTATAAATATATCTTATGAAAAATGATGTGCCAACTAAAAATGAATGCAAAATTTGGGATACTGCTCACCTGGTAACACCAGTCCAAAAGAACAAACCTGTGTTTAATCGTGCTGTGGCACACCAAAACTTCACCTATATTTTCCTTTAAGATAATGGTGCCCCAATTGACAATATATTTTATGAACAGTGTGCAGAGACCCAGGAAACACCTTTCTTCCAACCTGTCAGCCGTACTGATGTGTGGTGGTGGTGCGGAGGGGAACGTATCTTCGACTGCCTCTCGCGCAACAGTACGGGCAGATGTGCACGAGTAACTTTACTTTTGCCTATTTCCATTGTTCCTCTCACCCTAGATGATCTGGGGGTTGCTCCTGAACAAGTCAAGGAAGCTCTTGGCCTATTACACCATTCACGTAGGTCCAAACCTACCTGGCTCGATCCTGACGACCCCACCGACATTGACGCGATTGGCGTCCCCCGTGTTGTCCCAGACGAGTATAAACTGGCTGATCAGGTAGTTCCCGGTTTTGAAAATACATCTGTAATTTCCACTCTTTTCCCCGTTGTTCCCAACGAAAATGTCGACCGTACCAATTACTTACATTTTAATGTGAAACGTTTGGGCAATTTAACCCTTGAAGGACTTGAAGCTGTACATGAGCAACTTAAGGCTACATCTATTATGACTTTCCAAAATAGAATTGCATTAGATGCACTGTTTGCCGAGAAAGGAGGGGTTTGCCGAATAACACCTAACCGGCGGACGCCTCACTAAGGCCGTAGATGGACTTAGAACCCTGACTAAGAAAATGAAGGAACACTCTGGTGTTGACACGTCTATGTGGGATAACTGGATGAATGTGTTTGGTAAATGGAAGGGTGTCATTTCATCAATCTTCATCTCTCTGGCTATGCCTCCGGCTCTCTCTATTCTCACCCTCTGTGGATACTGTAGCATTCCTTGTATTTGTTCTCTTTTAATGCATCTGATTGAGAAAGCAACTGGTGCCCCAGCCGATGGCGGCAGTAATTATGTCCTCATTAGACCCCCACCCCGACACACTCCTCAAGATGATTTTATTGTTGCTATCGCTCTCCCTTAAAATGATACTAAACTTCCACCGCTTCCTGATTGTCATGATGTTTACATGTCCCGTATTACATTGCCCTTCTGTTCTCTACTTTTTGCGTGATATTACTTTTTTAGAAATGTTTTTCCTGTTTTTGAGTTGTCTTGTACTGTCCTGCAGGTTTAAAGCTTATGGGTGTTCTGAATCATGAGGCTATGCACTTGTTAAAAGGTATGTTTGGACGATTAGAGAGGGTTTTATGCTTTCCATATTTCTTGAAGGGTTACTTTGGGAATTTTCGTGATTGTTTTTGTGATCTATTTTATAGATCAAGAGAGGGAATGAAGACTATTTTACTTTTATTGCACTTTCATTATTTGCTTAAATATGACCTTATACATTTAACCAACGGATAAAGTGTTGCCCATTTGCTAATGTAGGAATTTTCGAGTTTGGACACTACGCATGTTCACAAGTCGAGGAAGATATGACCAATGCCCCCCCCGCAGTCCGGTCCTGGGCCCGGATGGTAACTTTCCGCTCCTTATCTGGTGTCGTTTGTCTCCACGGCAACGCCTGGGAGAGGAGGATGGCGCAAGCCGGTTTTCTGCATACAATGATCAAGGACAACCACCGGCTCCACAACACTTCCTTGTCAGATTACCACTTCACCATCACCACTTTATCTGTTGATTAAATGTTTAAAGTCATATTTAAGCAAATAATGAAAGTGCAATAAAAGTAAAATAGTTTTCAGTTCATATCATCCTTGCCCAAATCATTCTCCTTCCGAGCAGCTGTGTGACCCGAAGTATAACCCAGCGACGCCCTGAGGAGTTATGCACCCCCTTGCTGAGCAGATATTCCTCAACACCATTGTTATGTCTCTTTAGAATTCACCTCTGTATTGGCATTCACCATTTTGTCTCTTTAGTATTCGTCTCTGCACTGGCATTCACCATTGTTATGTTTATCTGAGTATTTGTCTTTGTGTTGGTAATGTCATCTGTTCCTCCATTTGTTTTTTGATCGAGTGACCCTTTGTTTTGAGAAACTAATAATAAGGGGGACACTGGTAAGACTGACGGAGAGTGGGTGTTGGCATTGCAGCTGGTCAGTCAAACCCGTTTCTCCTCTAGAGCCAAATTGAAGACATCTCTTGTCCCTTCATTTGTATAATTCATCCAGCGGTTGGGTTTAAATCTAACAATATCCAAGTCTGTTTCCATGCACGTTCCGCAATGTGCTGATGTACCGCTATGAGTACACATTCCCCTAATTTGGAAACACTTGATCCTTCGAGCCGGATTCCAACATACCCGAGGATCCCAGGTTCAAAGTCGACCTCCAGGAAGACCGTGGCCACGGTAACACAGACCCGTTAAGGCAGTGTTTTCAACCTTTTTTGAGCCATGGCACATTTTTTTACATTGGAAAAATTTTGTGGTACACCACTAACCAAAAATGTTACAAAATGACAGTCTGTATAGTATATTTAATTACAATATAATTTCTCAATTTATTTATACTCAGCCGGTGTGAAACCTGGGCCTGTTTAGATGAACACAAAGCCGATATCCTGGTAGGAATAGAAGAAAGACACACACAAAGCTCTTCTTCAACAGCTCTCAGTCTCTCTCTGTTTTTAGTTTTTATAGCAGTTAGGCTTGAAAAGCTCAGCTCACACAGATATGTTGTGGAAAATGGGAGCAATGTCAGAACAGCTTTGTTGGCCGGAATGGGGAACTCCTTGGCAGCAGTCAACCAAAAACTGTCCAAAGGAAGATCAGCAAATCTTAGTTTTAAAACACGATCCTGTTTCAGTTCAGTTAGTTCCTCCTGCTCTTGTAAAGTCATGTCCTTTCCAACAACTGATGCCGAGCTGTATGGGTCCAGTCAAAGCATTCAGTGGAGGCTGAAGAGAAATAAAATGACAACTTCTCCTCAAGACATTTCAAATGTTTACCCATTACCTCAGTGCAGCAGTGTTGCTTTGGCGTTTGTCTGTGAGTGGGAACATCTCCAGGTTGGCGCGTTGCACATGTTGTTGCCATAGGTGCACCTTTAAACGGAATCCATTTATTTTATCTGTGCTTGTAAGCAGGTGTTCAGTTCGTTAAGATGATGAAATATATCAGCCAGGTTTGCCAGCTTTGCGCACCACTCATCACTTTCAAACAGATTTGAGTAATCAGACCTCTCATTTGTCAGAAACATTTTAAGTTCCTCTCGCAGCTCATACACACGGGTCAGCACCTTACCGCGCGACAACCATCGGACCTCCGTAAGGAGCAATAAGGCTTTATGCTCCGCTCCCATTTCCTCACACAAAGATGCGAATATACGGCTTTTCAGAGGTCGTGTCTTTACAAAGTTCACTATGCGCACCACATCGTCCAACACAGGAACCAAGATATTCCAATGTGACCCGAAAAATTTCCTCTCCAGTTATTTTTTCTGGCAGTGCCTTGCAAAATAGGAAGTTTTCTCTAATGGCATCTCCATCCACAAAACGCACATTGGCCAGGAGCTGACAATGTCCACTAATATCCGTAGACTCGTCAACTTGCAACCCAAATTTCCTACTGATGCGTATCTTTTCCAAAACATGGCTTTCGATGTCTGTAGACATGTCATCAATACGCCTGGCAATTGTGTTATCAGAGAGCGGGACTTTAGCTATGTCTTTAACCGCATCAGGGCCGAGCATCTCGTTGACAATGGCTTTACAGGCACGTAGTATTAATGTCTCTGCCACAGTGTGCGGCTTTTTTGATTTAGCAACAAGTTCGGCGACTAGGTAACTAGCTTTGAGCGCTTTCTCATTTGCCTTTGTGGTCTTTCTCAGAAACGTTGCCTGTTTCTCTGTGTTTACACGCAGGCGAACAAAATAGTCTATCAGCTTGTTTTGAAGCGACGGGTGTGTCGTTTGGAGATGCCGTTTAAACTTGCTTGGCACCATGGCGCTGTTGGATAGCTTCTCGCCACACACCAGGCATAACGGAATAGGTGTCGTCTCATCCCCGGTGAAAGTAAATCCAAATGAAAGATAGCTTTAACTATATTGCCTTGAGCTCACCGCCTTTGCTTTCTTTTTCCCACCACTCATACTAAGGCCTTCTTTCGGGTCAGAATCTTGTCCAGGGCCCAGTTCGGAGTTTGCAGTTGTCCTTTTTAAAAACTTCTCCATGACTGTCACCACGCCCTCTCAGGTGCATCACTAATTCTCTTGGAGGAATGAGGCAATCAGCTACGTGTTGCGACACGGACAAACATTACATAACTCTGCCAGCCTTTACAGCACGGACACTGGACAATGACATAATATTTGCAGAAAATTATTAATAAATGTTAATTAAAAAAAAAGAGTGATATTGGATAATTTCTCATGGCACACCTGACGATCTCACTAGTGTGCCGTGGCACAGTGGTTGAAAATCACTGCGTTAAGGGACTGGTCCTCGAGCTCTCAAACTGGGATCTGAAGCTTGACGGAAATCCGAGGGACAAGAAGACGTCTGGGTAAGAATCATTTTCCTTGTGGGGTATGAATGAGGGAGTGTCAACATAAAATCCGTGCGAAGGCACCGTCGTAATCTTCATGAAGGCAACGTGTAGGAGGTACAGTTAAATTCCGTGTAACAAGGGCGGACTCGTCTGTACAGTATACAGTTAAATTCCATGTAATGAGGGTGGAGTCGTCTGTTCAGAATACAGTTAAATTCCATGTAACGAGGGCGGACTCGTCTGTACAGGATACAGTTAAAATTCCGTGTTACGAGGGCGGACTCGTCTGTTCACAAAAAGTTGCGGAAATAAACGAGGGCGGACTCGGGTTGTGCACTTAAATTCCGTATTAAACAATACTTGAATACGTAAATAACACATCGATATAATATAATAACAGAACAGAACAGATGAGAAATATACGAGAGCGGACTCGCGTTGCGCACTTAAATTCCGTATTTCACAATACTTTAGTACGTCAATAACAAATCGATACAATTCAATAGCATCGAATGGTGCTTTTGTGTCTGTGTAAAGGCCCCGTCACACCATGACATTCTGGTCAGCGTTCTATAGGGTTTGAGGATACGTTGGTAGTCGCCCATGGTCGCCGGGATAGCGCCAGAAGAGCGTTGTTTGAACGCTAGTGAACGTCAATGATCGCTAGGAATCGGCGGAGAACGCCGGTCCGGAAAAAAAGTTTTGAACATGCACAAAGTTCTCACCGAGACCAGCGTTCATCAACATTTCATTTTAAACGCTATAGAACGCTAACCAGAACGTCATGGTGTGACAGGGCCCTAAATGATTGAGTGAGAGACAGGATTTCAAGTGACTTGATACAGTCGACATTTTCGTTAGGAGTAACGGGGAAAAGAGTAGAAATTACAGCTATATTTTCAAAACCGGCAACTACCTGATCAGCCAATTTATACTCGTCTGGGACAACACGGGGGACGCCAATAGCGTCAATGTAGGTGGGGTCGTCAGCACCGAGCCAGCTAGGTTTGGACCTACGTGAACGGTGTAATAGGCTAAGAGCTTCCTTGAAGTGTTCAGGAGCAACTGCCAGATCATCTAGGGTGACAGGAACAATGGAAATAGGCAAGAGTAAAGTTACTAATGCACATCTGCCCGTACTGTTGCGTGGGAGACGGTCGAAGAGACGGTTCCCTCCGCACCACCACCACATATCAGTACGGCTGACAGGTTACCAAGTGGGGCACCATTAAGGAAAATACAGGTGAAGTTTCGGCGTGCCACAGCACGATTAAACACAGGTTTGTTCTTGTGGGCTAGTGTTACCGGTTGGGCAGTATACCAAATTTTGCATTCATTTTCAGTCGGCACATAATTTTTCACAGGATCAAGAACACAGGTGGAGTTGACAGAAGAGGAAACAACACTGAACAAAGGTCTAGGTCCCATACATACAACATAGTCACTCTTGGTTTTATTCGCTGCTTGTTCTGCCACTAGTAACCAATTATTCTTTCATGCGCTAATGCCTGTCAAAACCCTAAACCACTCATCAACAGATAGTGCTTTGTTTATAATACAACTCTTCTCTGTTATAAATATTTTCCGGGTGAGTTGTGCTAACAGCTGGCACTGATGTGGGTGTGGGTATGGAGTATTTTTGAGCGATTTCCAAGATCAAAATACCAAGAACAACTTCTTCTTCTTTTCCTTTCGGCTTGTCCCGTGAGGGGTCGCCACAGCGTGTCATCTTTTTCCATCTTAACCTATCCCCTGCATCTTCCTCTCTAACCCCAACTGCCATCATGTCTTCCCTCACCACATCCATAAACCTTCTCTTTGGTCTTCCTCTTGGTCTTTTGCCTGGCAGCTCCATCCTTAGCACCCTTCCACCAATATACTCACTCTCTCGCCTCTGAACATGTCCAAACCATCGAAGTCTGCTCTCTCAAATCTTGTCTCCAAAACATCCAACTTTGGCTGTCCCTCTAATGAGCTCATTTCTAATCCTATCCAACCTGCTCACTCCGAGCGAGAACCTCAACATCTTCGTCTTCGCGAGCGCAGGTGTAGGCTTCAGGCCATCCAGAAAAGGTGTCAACAAAAACAGACAGAGTGCGAGCACTTCTGCTGCCTGGGCTGAGGGAGCAGCAGTTAGTACGGAAGGGGAAACAGTTAAAAATTCACTTGAGGGCTGCTGCTCCACTACGGCAGTCGCCGCAGCCAAAGAGCCATTCGGCTTACAGGAACAGCAACCATCAGTGAACAAAACCCTGCCGTTAGTCAGAGGTTGGACAGAGAGATACGCGGATGGATGAAGAGAATCTGTAGAATAAAAGAACGATGCTCCGAGGACATTATGGATCCTTCAGAGGACACCACTTTGCCCAAGAAGGTCCCCGATTTGCGACAACACTGAAGTTTCTTTCTGGAAGCTTTGAATCCCAGCTCATGCAAACGAAGCAAAACAAGTTTAGTTAGAGAAAAACACAACTCTGCTGTTGGGGCTGCCAACAGGAGAACAACATACATCAGGGTTAGGGTACATCCGTCTGGGAGATCTAGATCCTGCAGCAATGATTTCAAACATTGATTAAAAATCCCAAGTGTATTTTGGAAGCCTTGTGGCAACCTGGTGTATTGCAAATTGCGTCCCTGATATCTGAATGCAAACAAGTGTCTACACTCGGGTGCAAGTGGGACACAGAAGAATGGATTTGCCAAATTAATCGTGATGAAGTATTTCAAACCAGGTGTGATGGTAGACAACATTCTGTGGGGGTGTGGTAGAGGTAACAATGGTGTGGTCGTTAACATTAACGGCTCTCAAATCATGTGCCATACGCTAAATGTTACCATCTACTTTTAAAACTGGCCTGAGTGGTGTACACCAAGAGGAGGTGGATGGTTCCAAGACTCCAGAATTCCACAGGCCAGTGAGAGTCTCCTGCATCCCCTGGGTAGCAGCTGCAGGTCAAGAATATTGAGGTCTGTAAACATAAGATCCTGGAAAATCAGTAATTTTAATGTCTGGTGTCTTTGTACAATGTCCAACATCAAAGGGTCCAGAGGTCCAAACTGATTTAGGGAGTTTGTTTAACTCAGCGTCGTCATGGTCAGAGTACACATCAGTGTTCTCTCGTTAGGGTCTCGAGTTCTAATATGGTTGTCTAGTATGGGTATTAATTGTCGGAGGTGCGTCAGGAACAATGATGCAGTATGCATCTTCAGATTTGGAGATCTGTACGTGAGGGAGTGGTGTGTCCTCCCGGTCAGTCATTTGAGTCAGTCGTTTCACCATAGGTCCCAACTGTCGGGCCTCGTGTCCTGGAGACAGAGCGAGTGAAATGTGGGGTAGTGACTCTTCTTGCATTTTGAGCCATGTCATTTGATCTGGTGTAAGAGAGCAGGATGCCGCTACACCCTCTCTTGCTACGTATATATGTGTGGATGTAATGTCCCAAGCCACCTTGTGTGTATGCAAAGTTTTCCATGTGTATTAGATCGTGGTTGAGGTCGTAATATAGCATGCAATGGTATGGATCTCGTGGAGCCAGGTAAGGCCTAAGAGTGTTTAACCAGTGCTTCCACAACAGAAATTGATGTATGAGACCAGGTTTGAGCTGTGTTTCTGGTTAAAGTCAGGCCCAATAAATGTCCACAGTTGGAGTTGGTTCACTCACAGGTGTCATAAGCCATTGCCCAGAGTGGCAGACGGTGTCAGCTGCCAGCATTATAAATGAATGGTGGATGGTCTGTCCAGCCAAGATTGTCGGTTGGGTTGAGTCCATTGCAGGGCCTGTTGAGTCCCTGAGAAGCCCATCAATTCCACAGTGTGTTGTGACAATACAGTGTCCGTAAGCGAGATTTTGAGTGAGGAGTGGGTTGCCCCTGTGTCTACGAGAGTGTTCACTTTTCGCCCCACAACAGAGATGGGGATCATGGCACCTGCATCGCCGGACCCCTGGCTTCCTGGGCACCTCTAATGGTACTGTACAACCTGCTGCTGTCCATCCTGCTGCCAAGGTGGGCTGCCAAAGCTGCCTGCCTCTGCCTTACCCCCCTTGGTTGTTGGATCAGCCACCACCCCCTTACATTGGAGCTTGCGCTGGGGGAGCTGTAAGACAGTCTTTAATCCAGTGATCGAGAGAACCACGACCAAAACACCCTTGATCATGTTCATGTTGCACTCTCCCCCAGCCCCTCGACGCCTTCCTGCGTATCCACCCCGGCTATTACCCTACAACCTACCTGCCAGTCTAGGTGATTGTGCCTGCCAAATATTACATCTGGTGTGGTTTTGGACCTTTACGTCTTTCCTGTGGTACTTCTAAGTTAAAAAGTTGTTTTTCGAGTTTAGTAATTTCATTATCCTCACCCTGTTGTTGGCTTGAATAGATTTTGAGGTGATGCACTAAGTGTCGTCTCAATCTAGGCTCATCTCCGGACAGGAGGTCAGGATCAGCTTCAAGAGTGGTCTGTACTGGTTCAGGGAGACTTCAGGATCGCAGTCCTGAACATAGCCTCTTCCTAACCAGACTGTCCAAGGTGATATCCAGTCGATTCAGTCCAAAGTTTTGTACAGTTAGTCAAGTGCTTAAGTGGGTCGTTTAACATAGGGGAAAGAAGTGGGTGCGGTTGTAAGAGGAGTGGGGAACCTCACTCTGATAGCTGCGGCCGGACGCTCGAAGTGTGCTCTCAATATGGTTCCATTGGGTACCTTAATCATACCTCCAGTTGTCTCGATTTCTCGTTGTTCAATACTAGTGCATGATCTAGATGCTGCTTGTCTCCAATCTCCCGTGCAGAGTGTATAGCCCTGTAAAGTTTCCACAAAACTAGACAGCCATGCATTACCAGCAGGAGAGAGACGTTAGGAGAGAGCGAGTTAGGAGTAAGACAATCACCATCTTTAAGATCAAACAGGTTGTATGTTGGACCTGCCAGAGCCTCTGTCATAGGCATCATTGTAAAGCAAAGCAAAGCAAATTCATTTGTATTGCACATTTCATGCACGAGATAATTTTACATGAATTAAGGCATTTGAAAACAAAGAAATAAAACATTTAAAATGGGATAAAAACAATAAAAATGACAGATATTTGAAAAAAGCAATTAAAACCACATACAGTGCAAGTTAGATGATCAAAAAGTGGATATATTCTAAAAAGCCTGAGAAAAAAAAAGAGTTTTCAACCTTGTTTTGTTTCCTTGTTATATAATATAATAACAATAATAATAATCATCATCGTGTTATTTCCGATGCGAGAAGACGCTTCACATCAAATCAACAAGAGAGTTTTCACTAACCCCCCCCTTTACCGCCTCTCGCTTCCTCTGTGTGTGTGTGTGTGTGTGTGTGTGTGTGTGTGTGTGTGTGTGTGTGTGTGTGTGTGTGTGTGGTGGACTTACGTGTGATCCAGGCCGCGTGCGTGTGTTCGATGTGCCTCCTTTCTCATTTTCGCAGTCCTTCACTCGCGTCCATATATGAAATACAACTTTTTCTCAGCTCCATCTTCTTTTCCTCATGGGCTCCTTGATGTGCTCAAGGTCACATGCCACCTTACCTGCACCGGGTAGTTTCCTGGTCCCGTTCCAAAGTCCGTCACCGTCACCATCATTAAATCCGCAGTGTGCCTTTCTCTGTTCACCTCTTTAAAGCCCGGGTGTATCCCTATGAACATTCTAAAATAGATATTGTAATGTAAAATACATATAACAGTATTCACTTCAATGTCTATAAGGAAAAAAAAAAGTGAGCGGAGAGCACGTCATCCATGCACAAAGTTGCGCAATTGAGTGTCCCTCGACATCCAAGTGGTAGACATATTAGTCGCGTCATCTGTCCTTGACGTCATCGTCACTTCCATCGTTGAAAACGCGCAGAGCCTGCTACTACGGAAGCCGAACAACAGAGATATTCGCATTTTTCCGACGCCCCTTCTGACACCGAAGGACAACACCACACAACCGAGTGAAGTTACCGGGGCAATATTACACTATTGTTTGGAGCCATATTTAGATGATACCCGATCCACTCCTGTGGTGGAGCCGCGGCTCATCGCAGCCGGCCGGTGTGGCTTATGACAGAGCCGAGCGGTGCTGCACTAGTCACAGTCGAGCCGGGGCGCTTTATGCGCGCACGCGACTGAGTCACGCATTCTCGGCTGGGTTCTTCGCGAAGCCTGACGCGCAGCCTTCGCAGAAGCTGTGACCCCCGAACGCGGCGCCTCAGCCAGTGTGGCTGAGTTTCGGCGTCCGTGGTGGCATATACGAAGGAGGTGGAGCCTAGCTATGTTGCTTTTAGGGGTATGTTCAAAGTCACCGCAGTACACGATGAAAACTATTGAGACATTGTTGGTTGGGCTAAGCGCACATCGACACGTTTCATACGCGGATCTTTTGTTACATTATGAGAGAGACCGATTACGTAGTCCGCCCCAAACTATTTTATTTTTTTTTGGAGCTGTATACACGCCTACCTGTTATTTGGATCCCATGAAGCTTCCGTCCTCTGCACCCGTGCAATCCATTTTTCACAACGAACAGGGTCTCTTTCAAACTTATGAAGGGTAATTCAATTTTCCAGAGTGTTCAAGCAATGTCCAGCAATGCAATGAGCCGGCATTTTGGCTAACACGAAGGAACAACGAGCTACCTTCCCGGAGGTAAAACTAATGGAAAATAAACGAGTCCACTAGGGCGCGCCTCTGTCTTGTACGTCACTTCCTGCTTCTTCTCGAAAACAAATCCCTCGAGAGGATTTTCATGGCGGGAGTTACAAAAAGCTGTATACGTCAAAATCATGTTCTGTGGTGAAAAAACACATGGGATCATATTGGCTGTGGGGTTTTCATTAATAATATACCAAAAATCATCCGTTTGACGACACTTGAGCTTTAAGTTCCATGAGCCCTTATCTAATATGTCGCTTACATCTTTCATACTCTTTTCCATTTATATTTATATTATATTTACATAGTCTCTGTCAATGTCCTATAACTTCATCGTCAGTTTGTCTGAATCGTGAACTTTATCCAAGTTGTGCTTTTGCCAATATTTTAATGCGTTCTTTATCTTGTTTCTTTTTGTCAACATTAAGCATCATTTGTTGCTCAATTTCAATGTATATTTAATCTTAAATTGGATTATATTCAGCACATTCATGATCAAATTCCCGATCCATGATTATTTATTTAATTTAGTGGTCACTCTTCTTCGACTAAACCAAATTCCTATCGCGCAACAAATAAGCCTATGCTATTCGGTTTTTACATACGCCACCTTGTTATGTCCCAGGCTCAAACCGACGGCAAACCCTCTGTTTTTAAGGGATCCCATCCTTCTTAGGTGTAACAGGTGAACCTCACAGTGCAATTGTACGTCTACAATATACATCAGCTACGATGGTATATACAACTTCTCTTTATCTCTTATTCTCTTTATCTCTTATTCGCTTAATTCTCTTTATCTCTTATTCTCAATAACTCATATGAGGCATGAACAATCTGATACCAATGACCTCTCAAATTTAGGCAGTTCAATATGCAGATTTCCAGAGTAAACAGGTTTCTGCTTACCTTTGGATTTGGTCACGACCTGGAAAAGTCAGAAGTACAGACGACCACCCTCGACTTGTCCGTATAACACTCCTGTGTTTCTCATATGTCTCTCTTTATCTCATCTGTCGACAGCCAATGCTCGTCTACCTCCCTCGACTTACGGTCGGGGTCACCAAATTGTAGGGATTTGCGAGTTTGGACCCTTCGCGTGTTCACGAATCAAGGAAGATATGACCAATGATAAGAAAAAGTTAACAGCAAATGGATTTATTACAAAGGATTGTGCAAGACAGACGTCTGGATCTTATCTTGGTATCTGCCGCACACGAGACGTGTGTCTTCTGGCAGGATAGCCAAAGAAGAAGACAAAAGCTGCCCAGTAACACAAGGTTTTTATATGTATGGGTCCATGGTAGAAGTGGCTATTGATTGATAGTGTCCTACACATTCCTTTGTCATCAATCCATTTGTTAACTTTTTCTTATCATTGGTCATATCTTCCTCGACTCATGAACACGCATAGTGTCCAAACTCGAAAATCCCTGCAAAACAAATGCATGATAAAATAATAAATCTAACAGATATGTAGCCTACACGCATGACAAAAGAGATATAATCAAAATACAGGTACAATATTAAAAAAAAATAGATATTTGGGGGCCAGGATAACGTGTCAATGTACCAAGCAATGTTACCGAGCAACCTTGTGGGCATTTTAGTTGAGCAATAAGTGGAAAAATGGTTACAATATCGCTAAATGGACCGCAGCCACTATGACAACTGGCTGAATGGCCATGTTACTTTCCCAAAAGCAGATTCTATAAAAGCGGAGAAACGGACGGTGACTTTGGATCATCCATCAATTATCTGAGCTGCTTATCCTCACAAGGATCACAAGAGTGCTGGAACCTACCCCAGCAATCTTCGGATAGGAGGCAGGGTACACCCAGAACTGGTTCCCAGTCGCAGGGCACAAAGAAACCCACAACCATGCACATTCACAATCACAGCTAGAGGCAAGAATTTGCTTTACTAGAAATTGCTTTACTTTTTAAACATCTTTCTTCTTTTCCTTTCGGCTTGTCCTGTTAGGAGTTGCCACAGTGTCATCTTTTTCCATGTATGCCTATCTCCTGTATCGTCCTCTCTCACACCAACTGCCCTCATGTCTTCCCTCACAACATCCATCAAACTTGTCTTTGGTCTTCTTCTCACACTTTTGCCTAACAGCTCCATCCTCAACACCCTTCTACCACTATACTCACTCTCTCGCCTCTGGACCTGTCCAGACCATCGAACACTGCGCTGTCAAAATTTGTCTCCAAAACATCTAACTTTGGTTGCCTCTTGAATGAGCTCATTTCTAATCCTTTCCAACCTACTCACTCCTAGTTAGAACCTCAACATCTTCATTTTTGCCACCTCCAGCTCTGCTTCCTGTTGTCTCTTCAGTGCCACCGTCTCTCATCCATACATTATGGCTGGCTTCACCACCGTTTTATAAACATTGCCCTTCATCCTAGCAGAGACTCTTCTGTCACATAACACACTGGAGACCTTCCACTAGCTGTTCCAACCTGCCGCTTCACTTCCTTACCACACTCACCATTGCTCTAAACTGTTTACCCCAAGTATTTGAAGTCATCCACACTCGCTATCTCTTCTCCCTGGAGCCTCACTCTTCCCCCTCCACTCCTCTCATTCACGCACATACAGTGAATAAAATAACTATTTGAACACCCTGCTATATTGCAAGTTCTCCCACTTAGAAATCATGCATTGGTCGGAAATTTTCATTGTAGGTGCATGTCCACTGTGAGACAGAAAATCTAAAAAGAAAAATCCAAAAATCACAATGTATGATTTTTTTCACGATTTATTTGTGTGAAACAGCTGCAAATAAGTATTTGAACACCTGTCTATCGGCTAGAATTCTGACCCTCAAAGACCTGTTAGTCTGCCTTTAAAAGTCCACCTCCACTCAATGTATTATCCTGACTCAGATGCACCTGTGTAAGGTCGTTCGCTGCATAAAGACACCTGTCCTCCGCATACAATCAGTAAGACTCAAACTTGTAACATGGCAAGACCAAAGACCTGTCCAAAGACACCGGAGACAAAATTGTACAACTCCACATGGCTGGAAAGGGCTACCGAGAAATTGCCAAGCAGCTTGGTGAAAAAAGGTCCACTGTTGGAGCAATCATTACAAAATGGAAGAAACTAAACATGACGGTGAATCTCAATCAGAGTGGAGCCCCATGCAAGATATCACCTCGCAGGGTCTCGCTGATCCTTAGAAAGGTGAGGAATCAACCCAGGACTACACGACAGGCCTTGGTCAATGACCTGAAAAGAGCTGGGACCACCGTTTCCAAGGTGACTGTTGGTAATACACTAAGACATCATGGTTTGAAATTATGCATGGCACGAAAGGTTCCCGTGTACCCAATAGAAAATCTTTGGAGGGAGCTGAAACTCCATGTTTCTCAGCGACAGACCAGAAACCTGCCTGATCTAGAAAAGATCTGTGTGGAGGAGTGTGCCAAAATCCCTCCTGCAGCGTTTGCAAACCTGGTGAACAACTACAGGAAACATTTGACCTGTGAAAATGCAAACAAAGACTGTACTAAATATTAACATTGGTTTTCTCAGGTGTTCAAATACTTATTTGCAGCTGTGTCACACAAATAAATAATTTAAAAAAAATCATACATTGTGATTCCTGGATTTTTCTTTTTAGATTATCTCTCTCACAGTGGACATGAACCTACAATGAAAATTTCAGACCCCTCCATGATTTCTAAGTGGGAGAACTTGCAAGACAGCAGGGTGTTAAAATACTTTTTTTCATCACTGTATATTCTGTTTGACTTTGGCTAGTCTTCATTCCTCTCCTTTCCAGTGCATGCCTCCATCTTTCTAATTGTTTCTCCACCTGCTCCCTCCTTTTACTACAGATTATGTCATCTACGAACATCATGGTCTAAGCAGATTCCAGTCTAACCTCATTTGTCAGCCTATCCTGGTGCAGTCCCATCTCCACCTTAACTTTTTGTCACACCTGCGGCACACCTCACCACTGTTCTGGTGCCCTCATACATGTTCTGTACTATTCTGACATATTTCATCGCCACACCAGACTTACACATGCAGTACCACAGTTCCTCTCTTGGTACTCTGTCATGGGCTTTCTCTAGAGCCACAAAGACACAATGTAGCTCCTTCTGACCGTCTCTGTACATTTTCACGATCATCCTAAAGGCAAACGATGCATCTGTGGCACTCTTTCTAGGCATGAAACCTTACTGTTGCACACAGGTACCTCTGTTGTTAAAAATGGGAGCAGGCAAGCTTTTCCTCTGAGTGTCCCACTTCTTCACTAATCTCTTTCTTTGTATGACTTCCTGTATTTTCTGGTTCTCCCAAGCCTCCTTCTCCCCTTTCCTCCCAGAAGACACCCAAAGTACTCTCCTGTCTGTCTCGCAGATCACCTTGGCTGTAGTAGTCCAGTCTTCCGGGAGCTCCTCCTGTCCACCAAGAGCCTGTCTCACCTCTTTCCGCGAGCCGCACAATATTCTTCCTTTCTCAGCTTTCACCAAATGGTTCTCTGTTCAACCTTTGTCTTCTTAATGTTTCTCCCTGCCACAAGAGTCATCCTACACACTACCATCCTATGCTGTTGAGCTACACTCTCCCCTACCACTACCTTACGGTCAACAACAACTTTCAGATTACATCGTCTTTACAAAATGTAGTTCATCTGTGTGCTTCTGCTCTTGTAGGTCACTCTATATTCCACCCTCTTCTGGGAAAAAAAACAACAAAAAAGTGTTCACTACTGCCATTTCCATCCTTTTTGCGAAGTCCACAACCATCTGTCCCTCAAAGTTATTTTCCTGGATGCCGTACTTACCCATCACTTCTTCATCACACCTGTTTCCTTCGCCAACATATCCATTACAATCTACACAAATCACAACGCTCTCTCTGTCTGGGATGCTCAGAACCACTTCATCTAGTACATTCCAGAATTTCTCTTTCAACTCTCGGCCACATCCTACCTGTGGGCCATAGCCAGTGGTCATATTATAAATAACACCCTCAATGTCGAGTTTCAGCCCCATCACTCAATCTGATACTCTTTTCACCTCCAAGACATTCTTAGCCAGCTCTTCCTTTAGAATAACCCCTACTCCATTTCTCTTCCCATCTGATCTATGGTAAAATAATTTAAACCCTGCTCTTAAACTTCAGGCCTTACTACCTTTCCTTACCTCTCTCAGATGCACAATATATCAACCTTTCTCCTAATGATCATGTTAACCGACTCCTGAGGTTTTCCTGTCATCGTCCCATCATTCAAAGTCCCTACACTCATTTGTAGGCTCTGTACATTTCTCTTTTCTTTCTGCCGACAAATCAGAATTTTACTTTTACTTTTTTAATTACCAATTTTAAACATCTTATTACCACTGTAAAGTTTTGGCCTCACAGTTCTGAGGTGCCGAGTTCAATCCCAGACCCGCCTGTGTGGAGTTTGCATGTTCTCCCCTTGACTGCGTGGGTTTCCTCCAGGCACTGCTAAACCTATCATTGGAATCAAAAAAAAAAAAAAAAAAAAAAAAAAAAAAAAAAAGATCAATAAAGATCTATCTATCTATCTATGGTGTTGCGTTCCAGGACAGTTCGAAATCAGCATTTCTCTGACAGCCGTGACACACATCCATCTATACTTGCATAGATACTGTCTCGCTCACATTTATTTTTTCGTATGGACATTGAAGTGAATAATGTCAAATGTATTTTTCATTACATCTATTTTCGAATGTTTATAGGGTTGACGCTTGACCTTTAAAGTAATCACGTTACATTAAGGCAGCACGGTGGTGCAGCTGTCGATTGCTGGCCTCATAGAATGACGTTGAATCTTTTTTGAATTTTATGAATTTTTTCCAGTGTTGCTAGTCGGCGCGCTCTTCAAAGCCTCGCGACGAAGAGGGAAGCGACCCGGTACTCGAGGTTCGCCTGTGAAAGAGGGGATATCGTCTCATGCTTCCGACGATACATCTTGCGAACCTACGCTTCCTAGCCAATAAAATGGATGAACTTCAGCTTCTGATTAAGACATGCAAAGATTTTGGACATTCTGCGGCTCTGTGCTTCATGGAGACTGAGCTTTGTGGACGAGTGCCCGACACCGCCATCACGCTTCCCGGTTTCAACGTCCATCATTCAGACTGTGTGGCTGAGCTCACACGGAAAACGAAAGGCGGTGCAATATGCTTTTATATCAATGAGAAATAGTGCACGGACGTTACACAGCTCAGCACACACTGCAGCCAGCTTTTAGAGTCGCTGTTTTTGAACTATGAGCAGTTTTATTCGTCACGTGAGTTCACACCTTTCATTCAGTCGTTGTTTACATTCCACCTCAAGCGAGCATGAACGCAGCACTGATAACGCTCACTGAGCAGATAAACGAGATTAAGAAAAAACACCCAGATTCGCCGCTCATTATCCTAGGAGATTTTAACACAGCTAAACTTAACCACGAACTCCCGAAATATAAGCAGCACGTGAAATGTCCAACGAGGGCAAATAACACTAGATGTTATACATCCAACAAAAACCCATATCGTGCAATCCCCTGCACATCCATTGGCTCCTCTGATCACTGCTTGCTGTATTTAATACCTACATATAGGCAAGCACTTAAATGTGCGAAACCTTTAGTTAAATCAGTTAAAAAGTGGACCAACGAGGCAAAATCTAAACGTCAAAGCTGCTTTGACTGTACAGACTGGAGTGTCTTGGAAAATTCAGCATGCAGCCTAGATGAACACACAGATATTGTTACTGCGTACAGCCAGACTTTGAGAACTCTGCCAGGCTAAAGAGATTGCATATTACAGTGGGGACAAGGCCCTCTACAATCGCACAAGAAATCAGATGACTAAAGAAATTAACGTTGCAAAGAGACTATGCAGTTGAACTGGAAAAACAGCTCAGCGTTAATGACTCCAAATCAGTTTAGCACAGTCTACAATCGCTCAATAACTACAAGGAACGTTCACCCTCGGTAGAAAACAAGAGTGGGCTAGCCGACAACCTCAATAACTTTTACTGCAGATTCAAAAAAGGCACTTCCACACTACGCCCCCAAAAAAACGCACCATAAGCCGCACCACCTTCTACTTGACCGTTTAGTCTCCATGAAGGGGACATTAGACAGATTTTCAAACAACAAAAGATCAACAAAGTACCGGGCCCAGACCTTGTGTCCCCATGCTGCCTCAAAGTCTGCGCAGACCAACTTGCTCTTGTGTTCGCAAAAATCTTCAACAGGTCTCTAAAAGTGTATGAAGTAACAGCCTGCTTCAAATGCTCAATCATTATACCTGTCCCCAAAAAAGCAGCAGTCTCAGGTCATAATTACTACAGACAAGCTGCCTGGACATCTGTGGTCCCTCCTTTGAACGCCTTGTGCTGGATCACCTCATGAGAGTCACAGGTCCCCAACTGGACCCACTGCAGTTTGTCTATCGAGCTAACAGGTCTGCGGATGATGGCGTAAAAATGGGTCTGCACTTCATCCTCGACCATTTTGACAGCAAGGGTACCAATGCGAGGATCCTGTTCGTGGACTTCAGCTCTGCGTTCAACACCATCATCCCTGAACTCCTCTCACTACCAGCACCGGGGCACCCCAACGTTGTGTCCTCTCCCCTCTGGTCTTCTCACTCTACACAAACGACTGCACCTCGTGGCATCCGACTATCAAACTCATGAAGTTCACAGATGACACCACGGTCATCGGCTTCATCAAAGATGGCAACGGGTCTGTGTATCGACAGGAAGTGGGGAGACTGGAGCTTTGGTGTGGTAAACACAACCTGGTGTTGAACTCTCTAAAGACTCTGGAGATGATTGTGGACTTCAGGAGGCATCCTTCACCACTGCTGCCCCTGACACTGTCCAAGGTTCTTGTGTCAACCATCGAGACCTTCAACTTCTTGGGAATTACAGTCTCAGAGGACCTAAAGTGGGGAACGGACATCAACTCTGTCCTCAAAAAAAACACCAGTAAAGGATGTACTTCTTCTGGCTTCTGAGGAAGCACAGCCTGTCAGAAGACCTGCTGAGACAGTTCTACACAGCGGTTTTCCAATCAGTAGTGTGTACCTCCATCACAGTCTGGTTTGGGGCTGCCACACAAAAGGACAAACTCAGACTGCAACGGGCAATCAAAACCATTGAATGGATTGTCGGCACCACACTACCCACTATCGAGGATTTGCACGCAACGGGAACTATGCCCAGAGCAGACGGCATCCTTTCGGACCCTCCACATCCTGGCCACCAGCTCTTCCAGCTCCTTCCGTCGGGAAAATGCTACAGGTCAATGAAAGTAAAAAGTAGCAGGCATTCGAACAGTTTTCAATTAAGTCATTACATTTTTGATCAGCGAACTTACAATCTTTCTGCCTTGTGCCATGTTAGGACACTCACTTATATCCTGCTCGTGGTGTGTATATATATATATATATATATATATTATATATATATATATATATATATACACACACACACACATCGATTTTCTTTTGCCGCTTATCCTCACGAGGGTCGCGGGCAGTGCTGGAGCCTATCCCAGCTGTCAACGGGCAGGAGGTAGGCAGGGTACACCCTGAACTGGTTGACAGCCAATTGCAGGGCACATTGAGACAAACAGCTGTACTCACAATCACACATAGGGGCAATTTAGAGTGTCCAATTAATGTTGCATGTTTTTGGGATGTGGGAGGAAACCGGAGTGCCCAGAGGAAACCCACGCAGGCACAGGTAGAAAATGCAAATTCCATACACTGTTGTAGTGTGGGAAAGCCTCACCAAAATCAAAGCAGCTGTGTACAGGCAAATATGTATAAATGGCTGAAATGTCCAGTTGTTCTTGATTTAGGAGAGGACACATGTAACACTCTATAAATGTTATAAGAGTTAAATACAGTATAACAAAGGCAAGTTTATTTTTTATTTTGATTTCAAATGTTTTCATTGATATTATTTATTTCAATGTAACATATTTAATGTTTAAGTGTGTTAAAAATAAGAGAATGCCTGTGAATGAAATGTTCAAATTAAGGAGATAAAATAAAATGATTTTCATTAGTGATTTTGCATTAAGTTCTACATTTGGAGAATCATCAACAGGTATGAGTGAGGGAATACTCATGGTATGAAAAAACCCTAACTCTTAACATGAGACAAAAAGTGGCAGTGAAACTCCGCCACCCGCAAACCTTCATCTTGCTTGAGTTTTCGAAACTGCTTTGTTTAAGTTTATTGTTTGTCCAGTAAGTTCACTACCATATGACATTAGACACTCGTGTCACCAACACATCAGTCTAAAATTATCTTGGATCAATCAATTAAATATGCTTTTTAAAAAAAAAAAAAAAAAAATCGCAGATTTCGTTGTGTTCGTCTCTGACCTACAACAAAAGCAAATGCCTGTGTTACGTCATCCTTTCAAACTCTGTTAAAAAGGTGAGGGATGAAGTCAATACAATAATTAGCTGACAACACCTATGTATATAGCCGGTGATTAATGTGCACACACCTCATGTGGCTTCCTTCCTTTTGCAATGAAGCATTAGAGTCATCGTTTTTAACAGAACAAGGTAATGCAAATGTATCCAACCTCACTATTTTCACTCACCTGAAAAAAAAACATCTAGATTTTCAATTTAAGCGGCAATTTGCTGCACTGCTTGATTCCACATACCCCAAAAAATAGGTGGAGTTTTACAACACTTCTTAGACATTTATAGTGTTTCAGTGTTTATAGATTTGTTCTCAAGTTATTTTCACCACTTTAAAAGGGTTCATTTTCCATAAAAGTAATAGACAAAGTGTGGACAGATGAATAGAATTGATTTGTGAAGTAACCAAGAACACATACTAATATATGTACTGTAAATGTTCTCATCTTCTGTTGCTGGCATCAGCAGGCTTCCACATGTTTTGACCTCACCTCCAAAGTATATTTTGGGGGGAAAATTTCTGCAAACATTGCTTTTTTCAAACCAGAATGATGGAATATGTGCCAGTGTTCACATAATTACAGAGGTCCTTTAAGCCTTTTATGCTCTATGAACTGAATTCTCATGAAGTACAAAATGTTGAGGTTAATCTATTAATGTTTCATGATGAATAGTACGTAAAGCGCATTTGACTTCCACTGTACTGCCAACGCTCAGACACGGTTATTCAAACGAAAGATTCCCGGCAGCAGCCAGTCGCTTAATACGAGTTACCAATGTTGTGGAAGAAATGTTGTCAGGGACAAATTCAACCGTATTTTTAAAATTAAACGAATGTGATACCTCTGCCTGGAGTTGTCATACAGGAGAATCTTGTTAAATGGTAATAGTTTTGAGCATTAACTCCTAGATAAACCTTGTTTCAGGTGTACAGTGAATATAAACTTCCATCCATCCATTACCTGCTTCTCCTCACAAGGGTCACGGGAGTGCTGGAGCCTATGGCAGCTGTTACCGTGCTGGAGGTGGTTGTCAGCCAATCGCAGGGCACGTAGAGACAGACAGTCTCATATTTAGAGTATCCGATTAATGCATGTTTTTGGGATGTGGGAGGAGTGCCTGGAGAAAACCCACGCAGGCATGGGGAGAAACAGGAGGTGGGGCACACCCTGAACCGGTGCATAGAAACAAACAACCATTCACACTCACCATCACACCGATGGCCAATTTAGAGTTTTCAATCAACCTACCATGCGTGTTATGGGGATGTGGGAGGGGCTTCATCTTTGTCAATGTAGGTCTTCTTCAATTGATGATGTTTAACGTAAATCTACAATGTATTCATTCCATTGATTATCTGAGGCACTTATCCTCACAAGGGTTACGGAAGCACTGCAGCCTATCCCAGCTTTCTTAAAAAAATGCTTTAAAAAAATCCATCCACTCACCAACAATTTAGAGTCTCCAATCAATGTATGTTTTGGGGATGTGGGAGGAAACCGAAGTGCCCGGAGAAAACCCACATAGGCACGCGGAGAACATGCAAACTCCACACAGGAGGGTGTTTTGACCCCTGGTTCTCAGAACTGTGAGGATGACTCTCTAGACAGTTGACCACCGTGCCACCTGTTTGTGTGTGTGTCTCCATGTTTGTGTTGGGGTGTGTACATGTGGAATTTTGTGCACACTATGTTTAGATTATTGAATACCAACCTTAATTTACAGTTTGAGGTAAAGCAAAATGTATTAACATCCTCAATGTAGAATGAGTAAATTAGCATAATCTGTTTTCTTTGTACCCAGCGCTTTTATTTTCAAGCTTATAACTGCTTCTTTGTCTCTCAGGCTCAAGTAATGAAATTCTGCATGAAATTCTTTGGCTTGTTGCTGTGTGTATGTGCCCTCTCTCAGGGGGTAGAACACTACCTCAGATCTACAGGGGTTTTGTTGGTTTTATTGAAGTTGTCTGGACTCTTTGTTGCATGACAGCCTCAGGAAATGAAAGTGCTGTTATAAAGGCAATATTTGTAAAGGCCACTCCTGAGCCACTTTGTTTGGAATCTGAGGGGAGAATTGCTCCCAGCGTAAAAACCAACCCCTGAAACAACGGAAGCAATCAAATTGAAGTAAAGTGTGTTCAACTGAGTTATTGGATTTTTATACTGCAACCTCTTGTCAGCTATATGTTGTTTTGATGGGCTTAAAGCTATTTAAACCAACAGTTCTTTTGCTTTGGTTTATGCTTAAACTTTACAACAAAAACACAAATCTATTACTTTTTAGGGCACTTTTCAAATGAAACCCCTTTTTGTGATCACTACCATATGGGTAAAAATGACCCAAGTTATTTAATGTATAGTTTAGTGTTTCTATTGTCTTTGAAATGTTCAGTCAGCCTTCTTCGATACCAGTGCTCCTCACTAGGTAAAATGGAGCATACTCCAACCGAACTTTGATCGACAAATGGTTGACTAGTTCAGTGTTTTTCAACCTTTTTAAGCCAAGGCACACTTTTTTCATTCAAAAATCCCTGCGAGACACCACCAGCAGAAAGTCTAAAAGTAGAATCACCTATATGAACCATATACAGTCGTTCTCACCAAAGCATAGTGAATAAAAATCAAACAAACACAAGCAAAATACATTGAATAATCGTATTTTACTCACTCAATGTGACATCTAGGCCTGTTTGGATGAACATAGAGCTGATATTCTGGCAGGTCTTTCCATCAACCAATACTGATCTGTATGGGACCCTCACCGAGTTAAGGGACTGAATGGTGGCTGACGAAAAATAAAATTTCTCCTCAGGTGTTTTTAAATGTTTCACTGTTATCTCACACAATCCTGCTGTGTTGACATCTTGCTATTGCTTGGTAAGTATAAACATTTCAAGATTTCCATTTTCCACGTTGTTTCCAGAATTGCACCTTTGAGTGGAATTCTTTTATTTTATCTGCGCTTGTGAACAGATTTTCATTTCAGCCTTGCATACAGTTCATTCAGATGATGATGAAAAATGTCAGCCAGGTATGATAGGTTTGCACACCACTTATCAGTTGCAAGCAGTTTTGCGTAATCGGACCTCTCATTTGTCAGAAACATTTTTATTTCCTCTACCAGTTCATAAACGGGCCAGTACCTTGCCACGGGACAACCATCAGACCTCCGTATGAAACAATGAGGCTATTTCTGCGCCCATTTCCTCACATCCATCCATCCATCAGTTTTCTGAACCTCTTATCCTCACAAGGGTCGCGGGAGTGCTGGCGCCTATCCCAGCTGTTACCGTGCAGGAGGTGGTTGTCAGCCAATCGCAGGGCACGTAGAGACAGACAGTCTCATATTTAGAGTATCCGATTCATGCATGTTTTTGGGATGTGGGAGGAGTGCCTGGAGAAAACCCACGCAGGCATGGGGAGAAAGTGCAAATTCCACACAGGCGGCGCCAGGATTGAACCGTGGTCCTCAGAACTGTGAGGCCAACACTTTACAGCTTCTCCACTTCCTCTCATTAAGATGCAAATATGCAACTTTTCATGGGTCGTAATTCATTATGCACACAGGATCATCCAACATAGGGACTAGGTCTGCTGGTGAGGTCTTGGCTACAAGGGCCTAATACAGCGTAAAAAGCAGTGCATAATAATTACATCGTGATCTTTCTTTCACTCTGGTTACAAAGGCTTGGTGCGTCCGATAATGGCTGCTGCTCCATCAGTGCAGACACCCATGCAGTTTTCCCATTTACGTCCATTTTGTCCAAGATATTCAGATAGATACAGAAAAATTTCCTCTCCTGTTATTTTTTGTCACAATGGCTTCTCTTCTTGCATATCTATCTACAAACCAGAAAATTACCAGGAGTTGGGCATGTCTGCTAATATCCGTGGACCCGTCAAACTGCAATACAAACTTACTACTGATAGCAACCTTTTCCAAAAGTTAACTTTCGATGTCTGCAGACATGTCACCAATACGTCTGGAAATGGTGTTAAATGAAAAAGGACCTTTGGGTAGTTCTTTAGCCGCTTTAGGTCCAAGCATGTCATTTATAATAGCTTTCCAGGCAGGAAGTATTAATGCGTCTGCCAAACTGTCACTTTTTTAATTTAGCTCCAAGTTCGGCAATGTGATAGCTTTGAAGGCTTTCTCATTTATCTTCGTGTTTTTTCTCATCAATGTTGACTGTTCCTCCGCCTGTACACGAAGGCGAACAAAATACTTGGCGAAATTGTTCTGAAATGAAGGGTGTTTCATTTGGAGATACCCTTTAAGCCTACTTGGACTTACTCTGACTGTTGGATAGCTTTTCACCACACACCAAGCACAACGGAGTCATAATCGTGGGATCTCAGTGAGAGTAAATCCAAATGAAAGAAAGCTTTCGCTAAATTGCCTCACCCCAAAGACTTTTCGCGAGCAAACAGTCTTTAGTTTCTTTTGACCTCCACTCATACTTGTAAGTTCATTTGAGTCCAATTCTGAGTAACCATCTTTCCTTTTCAAAAACCTCTCCATCACTGTTATTGTATAGTTTCACGAGCAACAATACTTGTTTTTGAACTTACAAAATGTCTTGGATAGGACACACACATAACAGAAACACTCCAATCTGTGCAGTCTGGCAGTCAGCTTTGAAGTTCAATCTTTGCTTCATTGGTCCACTTCTTCACTGTTTTCACCATAGGCAGGTGATAGCACGGTATGCATCATATAGTGTAGTATAGCAGTGGTCTTGACTGATTTTTTTCCCTGATAGGACAGTCAATGTGTGCTTCATTTAGAGCAGTGGTCCCCAACTACCAGTGCATGGATTGGCACCGGACCATAAGGAATTTGTTACCGGGCCACAGAGAAAGAATAACCAATTTGTATAATTTGTGCTGTATTGCAAATTGCGTATCAATGTCTTTTATTGTGAAAATTGGTCGACTGCCGGAGAAAAATCCCTTGTTTTACACACTTGGCCATTACAGCTGATTAAGATTCTGTAAGTGGGGTGGATGGTTTATGATGATATGGGTCTTTGAGCTGTAAAAGTTTGTGAATGTGAACGGACTTTTATTTATTTATTATATCCACAGGTGTGCTTGTAAATGCTGCATACCTATGCAAAAGAAAGATTTTACTGCCATAAGAGTCAACATACTCATCAGAAAATGGCAGATTATCCAGACCATCTGCTGCAGTGCATGATGGAGCACCCAGGATTTATTGCCAGCTGTCTGAATGGATTGGTAATGGAGGTTGCCTTTTTACAATTCAGGCAACAGTTTCAGCAGCAACTGGATTTTCCATAGGACGAGTAAGAGCTATTTTAAAATTTATTATTTCTACTAATCAGCCCCACTTTTTGACATTTTGTCATGGTCCTGCCGTTCCAGCCCATGCTGGGCGGGTCCCAGCAGACCGGCGCTAATTAGGAGGTGCTCACCTGCTCCTCATCTGATTAACCCCTGTACTTATAGGACCCAAAGGACGACTGGTCTCCGCCAGATCGTTGCCTCGCATGCCTTGTTCCCGCACTTCCGCATTCCTGATGCCAACCTCCCGTGTACCGACCAACGCCTGTCTCCCGACATACCCTGTAAGCCTGTCGCTACTGTTCCTGCTGACTGACTCCCCGGTTACCAACTCTGGAATGAATAAAGACTTTCTCCTTACTGCTTGCCTGTCACCCGAGTCATGCATTTGGGTCCGCCCACAAGTCCTGGTTATGACATTAACTGCAACATCATTTATAGACGTCACACTGAGACAGTCGCCATATAAACATGCTGAGCCACCTGCTATGGAAGATGAACAAGAGAGATATTTGGATTGTTCCGACGCCCCTTCTGACAAGGAAGCTCTTTCCGAAGAAGAAAACATCTCACACTCGAGTGAAGTAACCGGGGAAATATTACCCTATCGTTTAGAGCCATACATAGATGATATGCGGATCACTTCTAACTAACAACAGACTCCCCGACAGTATGTATGACAGTATGTAGCGTACTCAGCCGCGAGCCCGTAAAGCGGCCCGGCTCGGCGCCACAATGAGCCACCTCGGCGGTGCCAAGAGCCACCCCAGCCAAAGCCGTAATCAGTGGATGTGGCGCACCAACGCCATCATCGGCAGACGCGGCACGCCGAAGCCGTGATTAGGCAATGTGGCGCCGACGCGCACATGGACACATTTGGCACCCCTGACTTACGTACCTGGATCTTTTGTGACATTCTTAGAGGATTACAAAACTATTATTTTTTTTGAGGAGGTCTATACACATCTACCTGTCATTTGGAACCCACTAAGCTCTCATCCTTTGCACCTGTGCAATCGATTTTTCACGACGAACCGGGTCTTTTGGAAACATATAAAGAGTAAATCCATCCTCCCAAGTATTCGAACAATAACCAGCAATACAACAAGCCGCCATTTTGGCATGAGCTACCTTTCCGCAGGTCAAACTGGTATAAACACACGAGGCCAGCTGAGTAGGTTCCTGCTAATAACGTCACTTCCTGCTTCTTCTCCAAAACAAATCCGTCGAGATCATTTTTATGGCAGGAGTTACAAAAATCCATATGTCAAAATCAAGTTGTGTGGTGAAAAAATGAATGTGTCCATTCTAGCTGCCATCCATCCATCCATCCATCCCTCCATTTCCTTAGCCGCTTATCCTCACAAGGGTCGCGGGGAGTGCTGGAGCCTATCCCAGTTGTCAATGGGCAGGAGGCTGGGTACACCCTGAAATGGTTGCCAGCCAATCGCAGGACACATCGAGACAAACAGTCGCACTCACAACCACACCTACGGGCAATTTAGAGTCTCCAATTCATGCATTCCAGCTGCCTTTTTTTTTTAAATTGAAAACATACTAAAAATCATGCTTTTCCTGTCAGTGGTCCTTTAAGTCCTATCCATTTTCTGTTCGTTAGCCCCTGTCTTTGTTACTCCGTAAGCTTTCATTATTACTTGTGGCGAGCTGTGAAAGGGGTTGTTGGACAACTGAAAATGAATTGTTTCCGTTTACAGGCTCTTTCTGAGCAATCTGCCAAGAGATGTCTCAGGTCAGTAGAAGTATTGTCCTTCCTACAAGTGTGGCTCGCACTCCTCAGGTGCCAACTTTGCTTTTCCTGGCTGCATAGGCTCCCCAGGGTCATTAGAGAGCAGAGACATTACCGGAGAATTTTATGCAGGGGGTGGAGGTAGTCCCCCGGTCTCCTGATCTTGCGAATGCCTCCAGTGTTGGGCTGACCCTATTGTCATTAGTACTTTGTCTAAGAGTCAATCGAGGATTACATTATCAATCCAGGCTGCCAAAGCAATAACTGAATCCCTCACAGGGTGGAGCACTACTGCCCCATATAACGCTCAAATCTATTGTGTCTCAAAGTATATATATATATATACATTTACATTCCTCATTTTGTTTACAGCTAGCGCTTTGGGTTTTGCTGTCTTCTTTTCTACTCCCATCTACAAACCTTGTTCTCTTTGACTGATCAACTCACCTAAAAAAAATATTAATTAAAATACTTGGAAACCAGAGTGACAGTTTAAAAAGTCCAATGTGGCGCAGTAAAACTATTCCATCATAAAAGGATCCTCCTTTCTTCTAGATCTAACAGCTGAATAGGATTAGAAGGGAAAAAAGTAAGTTACTGAAAGAGAAAACAAATCTGCAAATCTGGTGGGGATTTTACCAAAGACACATGATTTGCTTGAGCAGGCTACAGAAAATCATGTGGCAAGCCAGGTCAGGCCCCCAGGCCTTGGGTTTGACACCTGTACAGTAAGTGGCATGATATAACACACTAACTAACTAGTATGAGCGGAACGTTATTCCCTGTAAAGGCCCCGTCACACCATGACGTTCTGGTCAGCGTTCTATAGCGGTTGAGGAAACGTTGGTCGTCGCCCATGGTCTCCGGGATAGCGCCAGAAGAGCGTTGTTTGAACGATTGTGAACGTCAATGATCGCTGGGAATGGCGGAGAACGCCGGTCCGGAAAAAAAGTTTTGAACATGCACAAAAGTTCTCACCAAGACCAGCGTTCATCAATTTATAATTTTAAACGCTGCAGAACGTTCGTGGAACGTTTTACTAACGTTCGCCGAGCGTTTCGCGCATTTGGCTATCGTTAGTCAGTCGTTACTCTAGCGTTATTTGGTTGTTACTTATCGTTTGTTACCGTTGGACCGTCATCACTGGGGTTTTCATGGTGTTTAGAGTAGGGGGTGTCACATGGTGAGTTACTTCTCAGACATACTCTTCCTCCTGGTGTTCTTTTTCCTCCAAAGACATTGCTAGTGAAAGAGGCTTTGCATTCTTACTTCCAGCGCTAGTTGCATAAGTCCGCACCCCACCTTTTTTTCGTCTATGTGGCATGATGCCGACTGTTCAAACTCACGAGAACAACTGAAGTGACTATGAAATTTCCAACGTTTTCGTTCCCGTTCCACTGTAAAAATGACACGCCAACAAAACGCTATTCTGTTGTTATTCACCCGTTAGTCACACACTCAACACGCTCATTTAACGTTGATAGATCGCTCGTCGCGCGCCAGCGACACATTAGCACACGCTAAAGGTTTTTAGGGGTATCTCATTTGGTCGCTGTTACACGCTTCTCGTGCGTTAAACACACGTTAGTCATGCATTAGACACACGTTTATCACACGCCAGATGTGTCATCCTCATTTGAGAACGCTGAAAAATAGAACGATTGAAATGTTCAGAGAACATTGACCAGAACATTATGGTGTGACGGAGCCTTAAGCAAAGTTCCTTCGTCATAGCCACATGGAATCACAATTCCTCTCAATTTTGAAGCAGAGTACTCTTTTAAAACCTTTACTCTTTCTGTGTGACGCTACATCGAAAAAAGAACTTTCATCCACTCACTTAGAATTAAAAAGTATTTTACAATCAAAAACATACCCTGAGCGGAATGAGCTTTCCCCCATCCCCAGAACAAAACATTATACGCTGAATCGGCTCAGCAGTCTGGGAGGCTTAATTAACATTCCCTGAATGTTTACAGATGATTATTCAACACAGTGCTTTTATATGGGAGTTACTCATTGCTGTCACAGAGAGAGCGAATCTTTCTTGAAAGGCAATCCCATGGAAAAGATTGCTCAAAAGAGTACATTATTTAAAACACCTTTAAGTGCCTCTCTTCTCGTATGATATCCATTAATGCAGTAAAAAAATCACCTAAGGAAGGACAAATCTGGCCTCTATATTTGTAGCCTGCATACTGTGCACTGAGCGCAAATTATCCACGTCTTGATATTTGTCCCAGTGCAAGGCTCGCTGCGCATATTTTCCTTTTTGGGAGACCGTTGAGCACTAAGCTGGATGGTGTCAACGCAGCACATGGGTTGACCTTTGGTTTCCGCCTAGAGCATGGGACATTTTGGTGACTGAGGATTTTATTATCAGTCATCCATCTTCATTTTTGTGCATTTTGTGGCTATGCTGCTTCAGAAAATAGAGCCCAGAGTTTACAGTGCAGCACAGAGAGCTTGTGTGTTACTTAGTGTTACTTTCTGTGCTTTAAAACCCATGCATGGGCAGGGTGTCAATTTTTTGCCCTATTGAGATAAAAGTCTCCTAACAGGCCACAATCAAGGAAATACTTCTTTTTCGTTTAACGTATAAAACAAAGGGCAAAAAAGACGTACCCTCTTGCGGGCAGCGTCCCAAAACTGGGATGGGTATGTTATCAGTTCTGTGAAGTGGTACATACTAGAGATATATTTATTAATTAATTCTTATTCTAGAACGACACTTAAGCATTAATAATACTGATGGATTAGCATTTTGAAGACAAACTTGGTTGCATACTGACCTTTCTCCCGTTTTTCTCTTGGAAAACACTCCATGTGTACTTGAGGCAGCCATGTTGGGTCAGGAAGGAAAGGGAAATAATTCCATGCTAATTTTGACCAATGAGTTGCGTTATCCTCTCCTGATACCATATTATGGCTTCAGATTAAAACACTTAAATATTTTGATATACTGAAGGATATAATGCGTGAAAATCATGATGTCCCAAAAAAGGGACACTGCCCAAGAATGGGTTATCAGGCTCAAATAAATATATAAAATTCATCCAAACTGTATTGTTTCCCAGTTCTGTTTCACACAATCAACATTTCTATTTATAAGTGCCTGCTTAATTTAACTTTCATTTTAATGATCACCACATGTGTTGAGGTGTTCAAATTAGAGCAGCAAATACCTCTAAGAATGTCACATTGAGATCCTCTTTGGGGTTCAATATTAATGTTATCAAGTGCATGCACATTGTTGCTAATTTGTTTTGGTGAATGCTTAGTACCAGTAATTACCTGATAGACAACATTTGATTCCTTATTCCGTGTTAGGAGAAGTGGTACAAATTTAAAAACCTTGACCTAGACCTTGTGACACCCGGAAAGACAGCTGCAGAAGAAGGGAATAGACCCCAATGGGGCCGCCACGGGTAGCTAGCCTGAGGCCCAGGACAATTGCTCTATGGGTTCCACCCAACATTGTTGCAGAAAACTCAGAAGAAAACACCCCCTGAGCCTGCAAGAGCGGGGGCGGAAGATGGCTCATTGGCCGACAACACGGTAACGTACACAGGAACAGAAAAGACTACAAGAATATCTATCAACATAAATGAAGCTCTGACAGTCAAAGTAGGACTTAAGCTCCAAATCTGCATTTGTGGTTGGGCAAAGGTTACCTCCACTCAGGGCCAGAAGATTCACCAGGCCAGGAAACAGTGCTTAAAGAAGGGACAGCGGGTAAGTCGCATTGACAGCTACTTTTTGAGAAGCAGGTCGAGTCACTCGGCAGACGTTCAGCAACAGGACACACACCACAGTCTGCAGGACATCAACGCCCCTGTCCCATTGGAGGAGGAGGAGGAACAAGGCACAGGAGCGCAACCTGGACCCAAGCCACCACCAAGGAGAGGAGGCATCTTAAGAAGTTGTGGAGGAAGGCCACAGAAGAGGAGAAGGAGGGCATAAATCTGTTGCAGGAAGAAATCCAGGATAAGCTGGCAGCACTGAGGAGAGCTGAAAACCTTCGGAAAAAAAGCGTAGGAGGGAAGAGCATGCAAAATGAAGCTTCTAAAAAGATCCCTTCAGATTTGCAAAGAGTCTCTTTGCGAAGGAGAAAAGTGGAAGTCTCTCTGTGACGAAAACCATCCTGGAAGAACACCTGAAAAATTCCTGCACAGATGACCGCTGCCATAAAGAAGTTATGCTCCCACCGGATATGCCACCAATCGATCCACCAGAGAACGAGCTGTACATCAGTCCAACCAGGTGGGGGGAGGTAATCTATATTTTGCGCAGAGCAAGGGGCCCATCAGCTTCTGGTCCCAATGGAGTTCCATACAGGCGCTACAAAAACACACCAGATGTCCTGTGATTCCTCTAGAGGCTGATGAGGGTCGTATGGCAGAAGAGGGAGATACCAACTGCCTGGCGTAGAGCGGGAGGAATTTTTATCCCAAAGGATAAGGACTCTTCAGAGATTGGGCAGATCTGACAGATCAGCCTCCTAAATGTCGAAGGGAAACAATTTTTCAGTGTGCTTGCTCATAGGCTAGCAGAATACCTGTGAGGTAACAACCTGATTGACACGTCAATCCAGAAAGCAGGAATACCTGGCTTCTCTGGATGCATAGAACACACTAGCGTCATCTGGCATCAGATCCAAGTCGCCAAAAAAGAGCGAAGAGATCTTCATGTGGGGTTCCTGGACCTAGCAAATGCCTTTGGCTCAGTCTCTCATAATCTTCTATGGACAGCTCTTGACTATTTCAAAGTCCCAGCAGCGCTTACAATCTTGGTTAGAGCTTACTTCAAGGATATCCAGCTCTGTGTTACAACAGCAGGGTACACCACTGCATGGCAGCACCTGGAAGTGGGAATCATGGGTGAGTGTACCATATCCCCGCTGCTATTCACACTGGCAATGAAGGTCATCCTCCGAGCCTATTGCTGGGTGGTTGGTGGGCAGCGAATAAGACCTGAGGTGAGGCTGCCTCCAGTCAGAGCCTGTCTGGATGACCTCACCACACTTAACACAACTAAGGGCTGCACTTCACCGTTGTTTAAAAAGCTCCAGGAAAACATCAAGCTGGCTCACTTGAAAATCAATCCTAGTAAATCCAGAAGCATCTCCATCGTCAAGGGAAAACTGTTAAACCACCGCTTTCACATTGGTAAGGAACCAATTCCAACTGTCTCCGAGAAGCCTGTGAAGAGCTTAGCCTGCTAGTACGATGTCTCTCTTAAGGACAAGCAGCAAGAAGAGCAGCTCAGAAAGGAGGTGGCCAGTAGGCTGGAAAGAATTGACAGAACCCTGCTTTCTGGGAAGCTGAAGCTCTGGCGCTTGCAGTACGGGTTTCTTCGTCGACTCCTTTGGCCACTCACCCTCTATGAGATCCCACTCTCAAAGGTAAAAAGCTGGAGAGACTGATCAGCTCGTTTGAGAGGTAGTGGCTTGGCCTTCCCAGGTCCCTCAGCAGCATTGGGCTCTACTCTAAAGGGATGCTACACCTGCAAATTTCCAGCCTGGCAGAGGAGTACAAGTGCACCAAAGTAAGACTGGAAATGATGCTACTGGATTCCAGCAATCTGCTCGTAGCCCAGACAGCCCCCATCCTGGCCACTGGGAGGAAGTGGACACCAGTAGCTCTAACTGAGCAGGCAAAGGCAGTACTCAGACACAAGGACATCGTTGGCCGAGTGCAGGAGGGGAGGAGTGGACCTTGGGGCCAGTCGACCAGTATTGAGCAAGGCCAATACTGCTGAGCGGCGCAAGCTGGTGGTCCAGGAGGTACGTTGAGAAGAGGAAGCACAAATGTGCGCCCAAGCTGAGTCGTAGGTCAAGCAAGGGAAGTGGTTGGCCTGGGAAGGAGTGGAGGCATGGAAGATCACCTGTAAAGAGCTTTGGGAGATGGAGGTATTCAGGGTAATTTTTACCATCAGAGCTGTATATGACATCTTGCCTTTTCCCACGAACCTAAACCAGTGGTATGCCAAAGATCCCAAGTGCCTGTTATGCCCAAGTCCTCCAACACTGAAGCACATGCTGGTTGGTTGCAAGACCAGCCTCACTCAAGGCTGTAACACCTGGCGGCGCAACCAAGTGCTGAAGCGTCACACTGGTGTTCTGGAGAACCAGCGGATGAGGGTGACCGCCCTTCCACCCTTGTCAGCCAACTGGCAACCAAGGCTGTTTGTTCGGGAGTGGGAGAGTCAAACCGGCCACACCAACAAGCCACCAGACAGCGGACAGCTGGGCAGTGCACGAGACTGGAAACTGCTGCCCGAACTGGACAAGAAGCTCTGCTTTCCAGTTGAGATTGCAACTACCACCCTTCGACCACATCTAGTACTTTGGTCTGCCTCTCTCAGGCTTGTCTAAATCATCGAGCTCACAGTGCCGTGGGAGGGGGCAGTCAAGGAGGTATATGAGCGGAAGCGGCTGAGGTATGCGGGACTTGCGGCTGAAGTGCAACAGCAAGGCTGGAGAGCAGAGGTATGCCCAGTGGAAGTTGGCTGCAGAGGGTTTATAGCCTCCTCAACATCCAGGCTACTCAGAGAGATGGGACTCTGAGGGAAGCCCCATCGGCAGACAGTCAGAAATCTCTCCAAGGCAGTGGAAAAGGCCAGCCAGTGGCTATGGATAAAGAGGAAAGAACCCAATTGGGCCTTGAGGAGAATTGATGGCACCAAGGGGGTGAACCAGGGACGCTGGGATTCACTGCTGAACCCTCTCGAGAGTGTCGTGGGTCTATCAGCGAAACACTTGATATTGGAAGGAAGTCCATTTGATAACCCGCAGGGTGCCACCACTTATTTGAACATCCCACAGAGCCTCATCGGAGCCCAAATATCCATAATTAGGGATATTAACATCTAGTCCTACATAATGCATCTTTATATTACGGGCATGAGACTACTGTGAGTGGGAAACCGAATTGCTTGACTTACAGTATATGCGCTGTACAAGCATTTTTCTACTAGTACTGTATGTTCAGCGATGGCATCAACAATTATGACTTTTAACAATAGAGTATGACAATTATTGTGGTTTAAATTGCAGGAATGTAGAATTGTGGTATGTTTGTGTGGGTGCATGACTGCATGTCTACCTAAGTAGATGTAAGAATACTTCCGCCACGAGGTCATTTCCCAAAACTCTTGTGCCTTCACCCACACAAAGGTATCGGACTTAAAGGTCTAATCCAGAGGACCTATATGTTATTTATATAAACAAATATAGCTAATTTTTCATTTAAAAAAAAGATTTAAAAAGTTTTCAACACAACAGAAATTAAATAAATTAGCACCAAAGTGCAAATTTTCTTTGTAATCCGAATGCCTCCGATGTCTGTTTCAAACCGAGGCTCTGTTGAAGCTACTTCTGTGTGACGTCATGCCAAGACAACCCCAGGAAACACAATTGCTTCCTACACAGACAATCATACACAGCAGTGATGAAGAAGTTTTTAGGGAATGCTCTGTGGAAGAAATAGGTGTTTGTGCGTGTGTCAACAAAAATGACATGAGAGCTTTGAATACTCAGTAGGTCTTGTATTTAGTCACGGCTCCCCACATAACATTCTCGCGCTTCTACATACGCAACTGGAACAAACCATTGAGGAGGGGGTGGAGACTACCATTCCTAACATCTTCCCTTTTATAGATGAAAACATACAAATTGCTGAAACCCTTATTGCAAAGTACAGATTTGGGCGTTATCAACCATTAGTGCAAAATTAACATTGTTTCATTAATTCAAAACCCGTTTAACATCGGTCAAAAATCATCATTTTTATTTATTTTTTTAAATGTCAACAACTCAAACCACAAAGTCCACAACACTTCCAGTGAAGGACAGAACTGGAACCAAATAAACAAATGACAAAACAAGCTTATGCTTAAAGGTCCAGTCTATTAGGCGTTCTAACCAGCCGACCACTGGTTATCCTGCGCTCGACGACTGGTGATGGGGGTGACGTTGTCACTGATGGGCCGGGCCTAGGTCTATCTGGGCAACTTCGCCGCTGTACGCGAGTCTCTGAGCACCTTGTGTCTACATCATTTTTGGTATCCCTCACATCACCTGTTGGACAAGCTGATTGCTCCATGAGGGGGCTGTTGCAACCCGATGGGTTGTGTTGTTCTGGGTAACGCCTGATAACCCCCTCTTCGGACGCAGATCCACCCGGTTGCGGCAGGACAGTGCCCCTTCGACATCCACCAAATATGATCTGAGGCCCGCCTGCCTTAGACAGACCCCTCTTCGCCACCTGCCTGTCCAGTCTCCAGGCAGAGGCTTCATCCTGACGTCCTGTCCACTACACAGTTCAGGTAAAGCTCTGGCAGACTTGTCATACCAGAACTTGGCTCACCCGTGTTTAATTCTTAGCCTGTCTTGGACCCCAGTGATTACTCTCGGCTCCAGGAATGTGTCAGCGACTGGGAGTGGTTTCCTCAGCCTCCGAGACATCACCCTCTGTGCAGTGCTACTGTGCATCCCTTCTGTGGGTGTGTTCCGCCACTGTAATATGGCCAGCCACGGGTCGTCACCCGCACTGGCTGCCTTCTTGCAGACGTTTCTCACTATTTTCACAACAGACTCAGCCTTGCCATTTGACTTTAGATGTCTAAGGGGAGGACTTCACATGGTCGAAGTCCCACTCCCTTGTGAATTGCCGAAACATCTCTCTGTCAAACTGACCGCTGGAGTCTGTTATTACTCGATCTGGTTGTCCATGGCAGGCGAACTACGCCTAGCACTTCAGCACTGGAGTCTCCGCTGAGAGGTATGAAAGCAGATCAATCTCCCAGAAGTCTGAGTAATGATCAACAATGATGAGGAAGTCTTTGCCTGCTTGCTTAAACAGATCCATGATGAGAATTTACCATGGTCGAACAGGAAGTTTGTGTGACATCATTGTCTCCCGCTGCTGCTTTTGTGCATATTCATTGCAAACACTGGCTCACATAATTTTTTTATCTCGCTGTGCATGTTGGGCTAGTATAGTGTGTCCCAAGCCTGTCTGTCGCAGGCCTCCCCCCTACATGGAGTCATGTATACGCTTCAACATTTCTGCACATTATGATTTTGGCACGATGACCCTCTGGCTTTTAAACAAAACTTGATCCTGCGCACTGATCTCATCCCCGATTGGCCAGTATTCTCTGACCACCAGCGGTGTGTCTTCCCTGCAATCTGGCCAAGCCTGTTGAACCTCCTCCTTCAAGACTTGAAGGCTCTCATCAGCCTCTGTGTGCATTCTTATCTGGACCAGCCTGTCTTGTGACAATTCTATTATTCTGTCCCAAAATGATTGTTGTTACATGAAACCACTCATCAACCTTTATCTTTTGGTGCAATTATCTGGTAATAGCGCTGGTATAATCTGTAAAAGTGGTCTGGGACCCATCCAAATGACACAATCTTTTGATAAAGTTGTTGCTGCTTGTTCCACCATAAGAAGCTAATTATTATTCTGTCCCAAAATGACTGTTGTTACATGAAACCACTCATCAACCTTTATCTTATGTACCTTACCTTTTCCTATGTTGCTCTAGGAGAAAGGGTGCTCGCTGTTAACTCTGTACTTTTCGCAAACCCTCAAAGTGAAGTGTCGATTACCGGAGATGTAGACTCAGAGGAAAAAGCCCCAACATGGATTTGCTCCTTCATTTTTTCATCAGTCACCGAAGTGTCCCAACTCGTGCATCAGATTATTCATCATATACCACTTAATTTGACTAAACACTGCTCCTTGTTCCCCTATCTGTCGGACTTGACCATGGGATTATTATAAATTAAAATTTGGATCATCATCGCACGGATGAGAACCCAATTGTGGCTCATTTAGGTTTTGGATTGCCGTAGGTTTTTCGTGCATGGCATGACAACATTATGACACCCCACAAATATCTCAAAAGCAGGAAGAATGTTACGATGGTTACAACCACTCCACAGCACAACAATGTCAAAATTAGGAAATTGCACTCAAAAGTGTTTTTGAATACGTATGACTTTCTTTTTGGAGTGGGTTGATTGGGCAGGGGTACCTGTTGAAGTGTTTTGCAAGCATATTTCATGATCCTTCTGTGAATTGCAGAGCAAAAGCACTGACAGGAGGCTCGAGGTCATTGATGGAGAGACAGCATGAAGCTAGAGAAAGGTCAAGAAAAACATGACCATCTGACAGCAGAGAGCCTGTTCGGACAGACACACATCCTCCTCCATATACACCCAGCTGTTACCACTGAACTGAATTCCTTACTTCGGTCAAATGGCGACCAGTGGAATAGTAATTTCGTTCGAGAGTGGTTTACATTGGTTTGCAGGTTACAGTATCGTGTAATACAAGACAATAAACTGTGGCTATCGCAGAGTACAATGTAATATGACTTTGTTGTTTCACTGACAATAATGGTAATACTGTAAAGCCATGCTGCATCTATGCCCTATGAATAGATATAATATAGTACACTGAAAAAAACAAATTGAAAATACCTTTGTAACTCAAAGAGGGGTAGTTTAAAAATAGTCTTCTTGCACACTAAGCATATAATGGTGCCTTGAGATACGGTAGTGTTCGAAATGATTACTGTCCATTGTGACGAATCAGATTAATCCATGTTTTTTAAGTATATTTTTTATTACTACATGTCAAACCATTTACCAGTAAGTGCAGTAGATTCTCAGAAAAACAACAAGACCCAGCATTCATGATATACACACTCTTAAGGCTCTAAGTGAGAGAACTTGCAATATAGCAGGGTGTTCAAATACGTATTTTCTTCACTGTACCTTTGGATAAATATTTTCAGAAATTTTATTTTATCACAGCAATATAATGACACGGTTATATTGAGGAGTGTCTCCAAATGACTACAATTCAATTGAGGTGTTGTGTCTAAAGCATATAAATAACTGGATTAGTTCAAATTTTCTTCAACTAAACCACAACCAAACAGATTATTTTTGGCAACAAAGAAAAGAGAATTGCTGTGAGTAAATACTTTGACACACTATCTTTAAAAAAAAAAAATGAAGACCAAGTCTGAAACCTTGGTCTTCCGATAGATTCCGATATGCCCCTCAACAGTCATATCAAATCAATTACTAAAACTGTCTTTTACCAGGGCACCACGGTGGAACAGTGGGTGCGTGGGTTTTCTCTAGGCTCTCTGGTTTCCTCCTACATCCCAAAAACATGCAACATTATTTGGACAAATTGCCCATAGGTGTGATTGTGAGTGCAGCTGTTTGTCTCTATGTGCCCTGCGATTGGCTGACAACCAGTTCAGGGTGTACCCCGCCTTCTGCCCGCTGACAGCTGGGATAGGCTCCAGCACTCCCGTCATCCTTGTAAGGATAAGCGGCTAAGAAGATGGATGGATAGATGTCTTTTACAATTTGAAGAACATATCTAGAGTGAGGCCTTGTATGTGTCAAGCAAACAAGGAAAAAAAACATCCATGCTTTTATCCAAAGTAGACTTGACTATTGTAATAATCTTCTGACTGGATTGCCTAATATGAGCATTAAAAATCTGAAGAATAGATTTTAAACTTCTGCTGCTGGTCAACAAATCACCCAATGGTTTTCGTAATGAATACATGAAATCAATGTTTATGGAATAGAAACACAGTCGAGCTCTGAGATCAACAGACTCAGGTCAAATAGTGGAGCACAGAGTCCAAAGCAAACATGGTGAAGCAGCATTTAGAAATTATGCTGTACAAAAATGGCATAAGTTTCAAGAGGCGAGGCCGAAGTGTGAATGTTTTTAAATCCAGGTTAAAAACTCTTCTTTTTCTCATGATTTTCAAAGTATTTCCACTTCTCAATATTTTGTACACTGTACGCTATTTGTAATTGTACTTTTATTTTCCTTTTTTTCCCATGTATTTTATTTTTAAATGTTTTTTCTTTTTGTATTAAAATGCTTTTAATCATGTAAAGCACATTGAGTTACCTTGTGTATGAAATGCGCTCTGTAAATAAATTGGCTTTGCTCCCGTATTCTACAATGCTCTTGATCAATGCATTAAATTTACTTGTATTTAGCAGTACATTAGTGAGCATAACTCTTTGTCTACTGCCAAATACATCAACCGAATTTTGACCTGCATCCATCAGTCAGGCAAGGTTTAGCAAAATTACAAATATATCGGTAATTTGAATTATCAGCTAAAACATGACTGTAAATTTAACTTCTCTTAGTTTATTTAAATAAACTAAGATGTGCAGTGTTGCTAATACATGGAAAAGTCAAACAAAACAGACAGTGACATTATCAATAATGGGTGTTGGTACTGTATATCTTATTCAGTATCGTAAGACATAACGTTGCATAATAAAAATTAAGAACCTTACCAAGAATATGATTTATTTCGAGTCAAAACTAATCTGAATACACTTAAAATGAGACTCAAAAAGTAAAAAATAATTGGCCACATCCATCTTTGGGCCTCCCCTCGGTTTCTCCCGAAGGGGAATGTCCTCTTGGAAAGATGGGGATCTGACATACATTGACGCTATTAGCATCTCACGAGGCGTACCAAATGAGTATAAATTGGCTAACCAGATTGCTGCAGGATGGGAATCCATCTTGTTATGGATAACCCCAAATACAGAATCAACTACATAAAATTACAATGTACAGAAACTAGGTAACTATATGGAAGCAGGCTTTGTTGCCAGTTTGTCATGACTATGCCAGCGCCTTGTTGCTGTATTTTCCTCGTTACTACTTCCCAGCGTTCCTATGCCTCAGCCAGCCATATTCAGATTTTTTTTTGTTTTGTAGTTATCTGACCTTGTTTCTTGTTTGGACCTTGGTTTTTGCCATGTTTTTGTGCTTCTGCCTATTTGGACTGATTAACTCTGTATGACCTCTGCCTGGAAATATCCACCGTCGAAAAACATGTCACTGCCTCAGAGTCCTGTATTTAGGACCCATGTCCTACCCCATGTCCGCTGCTCATGACAGAAAGAACTAGCCAGACATAGAGCCAGCAGACTTTTGCCTTGACTTTTGAGAGTTTCTTGCTGACTCCTTTTCCCGCCTTCTGTCAGAAATGGATGCTTTCGTGAGGCAGATTGAGGAGTATTTCAGGAGATTGACCAACCCGCAGGCACCGATCTGTGTTCGTGTCTTGTCAGCTCCATGCCCGCGGTGTCTGTTTTTTGTTTTTGTTTCGGTGATGCCCAGCTCGTGGTGTACAGCTTTCGCTGCTGTTTCAGCACCACCCGGTCTGCGGCAGCCAACCTTTTTGTCGTAATTTCTAGCAGTGGCATCCGACCAGGAGCGGCTCTCTTGCCCTAGCTTCAGCGGCGAAGTCCGGCCCACAGCGTCCACCAAGTACTCATGTTCTGACAGCACACGGCTCAAGTTGTCCACCATGTGCTTGTGTCTCATCGGCACCGGGGATGCAGCGTTCGCCACATGCACCAGTCTCATCGATCATCATGCGTTATGCGATCGGGCAGCGGCAAGAACCCGGCCTTCTTCTCCGGCACTTGCTCCTGTAGCGCCCATAACAGCCGTCTCTCGGTGTTACTCCAACAGCGGTGCCTGACCAGCAGCAGCAGCCGCCGCAACTCACCCAGGTCTAAGCAGTGTTCAACCAGCATCAGCACCCGCCGCCTCTTGCCCATACCTCAGTGTTGTTTGACCAGCAGCAGCAGCATCCACCTCTCAACCATGCCTCAGCGGTGTTCGATCAGCAGCAGCAGCAGCCACCTCTCGACCATGGCTCAACGGTGCTCGACCAGCAGTAGCAGCCGCCGCCGCCGCCTCACGCCCATGCTTCGGCAGTGTTCGACCAGCAGCAGCAGCCGCCGCCACCTCTCACCCATGCCTCGGCAATGCTTGAGTAGAGCAGCAGCCGCCCCAACTCACCCAGGTCTAAGCAGTGTTCAACCAGCATCAGCACCCGCCGCCTCTTGCCCATGCCTCGGCGTTGTTTGACCAGCAGCAGCATCCACCTCTCGACAATGCCTCAACGGTGCTCGACCAGCAGCAACAGCCACCGCCGCCTCACGCCCATGCTTTGGCAGTGTTCGACCAGCAGCTGGTTGTGTGCCCGACTTTGGGCATGAAATTTATTTTATAAATCACACTGTTAAATGGTGACCACTGGTTACTTCAGTGTAAATACAGGGTAATCATATTTTGAAAATTTAAAATATGAATCCAAACAACCAAAATAATTGTGCCAAACTTCAGACATAAAAATGTAGACAGTGAAATTTGTATCAAATAAGCTACCCCACTTACAAGTTATACTTCAGAAACAAGTAATGTTGATAGAGTTTTCATTCTTATCTACACGGTAACACTTTTTTCAAGCCATGCCCATCTGAAACAGTTTTTTACCCCGTGGTTTTTATCAATTTCCCTGGCACGATCATCTTTTCGCTCCAAGACTTTCGCCATACTGGCAAACGTACAGACCTCTCTATAACATATGCGTACATATGTCTATAAGTTATAACCATGCCGCAGTAAACAGAATGCTTCTCTATGAAATGTTATCATCAGAGTGAAAATACAGACCAAATACCGCCAAAATGCTGCCGGAAATCGTAATGTTGTCGTTATTCTAAACACCAATTTAATGCAAACCGATAGCAATGCTATCACAGGTGGCGGCCAGTCTTGATCACAGCCTCGCCCCGCATCAAGCCGTACCTTACCCCCCCAAAAAAAATTATAAATGGAAATAACCGTCCAGCGTTTCACACACTAACATGTTTCACAAAAATGACAATTTCAGATGAAAAAGCTGAATTCTGAGAATCTACGGAAAATTCTCATCCCTGTTACCATATCCCAGCATTCCTGTGACACAGCCAAGGCTAGACAAGTCTTGTTTTCAAGTTTCAAGTTTTTCACCTTAGTTGTTATCTGACTTTTTGGACCTTGTCTTTTGCCACGTGTTTTTGTGCTTCTGCCTTCTTGGACTGCTTACCTGTGTATGACCTTCCTTTAACTTCCTCGAAAACCCTGTCACTGCCTCCGAGTGCTGTATTTGGGTCCTACACCATGTTCGCCTCTTGTAACAAATATCCTCTGCCTCCCCAGAGAGTGGGTGAATTTCTGCCGGAGGTGGGAGGTGACAGATCGAGCAGAACTTCGCAACCTCACACACCACATAAGGCCCCTTCCATGCCAGAGAGAAGGCATTCCACATCCCTAGAGCCAGCTTCTGTAGCCCGGGATCGTATCACCAAGGTCCCTGCCTTTTGCAACCGCACAGCTCACACTGCACCTGACCCTCATGGCCCCTCTCATAGGTGATAAACCCATGGGAAGGGGGACCCACGTTACCCTTTTTTGTTGTGCCCATCCAGGCCCAATGGGTCCATACCCGGCTTCCAGGAGCTCGCCTCCGAGACTCATCTCCACGCCTGGGCGGCTAGGGTCCAGGTGACCCCCCATTCACCTGGGCCCCTGGCCAAGGGAAATCTCCTTCCATTACGTTTATTACTGGGGGTTTTGGATCCATGCATTGTCTGCTCCCTCACTTAGGACCTGCTTGACAAAGGTGATCCTCCTCATAACATATGAGGCCACAACAGTCAAATGCAATTATGCAGTTGACCTAAATATAAAATGTTGGGCTCTGTAGAGATTTATCCCACTTTAAGTGAATAGGGCTCAAAATTTTATATTTAATTGGTGTGGAACGCTCAAAAAATTTAGGAACAATATGCTAGCATGAAACGAACATTCAGGTGAATTTTTAACTTTGCATGATGCATATTATTAAAAGATTGTTTGAAGACAACTGTAAGAAGACAGAATCAGAATGTGAATTCCCTTGACTCTGCCTTGAGGTTAAAGGGGAACTCTACTCATTGAAAATAACAATGTATCAGATAGGTCATGTAGGTCAACTTTAAAAGAAAGATTTTTTACCAGGTATCATTTAAGGTTGTTTATATCGGCAATGTTGAATGTTCCGGTCGCTGACATTTTGGGAGTCAGATGAGCAGGTGTGACGTGTCATGTGCTTGGTTACGTGCCTACACAATTATTGTCAGCACTGATTTCTTTTGTTTTCCCTCATCTGATGAAGAAATGGAAGGATCGGTTGATCGGGAAGACGGAGGAATACGTCCATAGAGATTTTAACTTGTGGCTGTAAATAATGTTGAATATTCAGATGGTTCTTCGGACAGGAATGATGAGCAAGCTCCGCCGCCGAAGCTCGGCTAACGGCCTCCACTACAGCCGAATCTTGGCTCCATACCATACCAGATTTGAACCTGTGGCTGTCAATAATGTTGAATATTCGGATGGTTCTTCGGACGGGAATGACGTGGAGTCTGACTACTCGGAGGCCTACGCGCAGAACATATGTGCGTAAACAAAGGCCTCTAGAGCTTCAGGCCGGCAGCCGCAGATGGTTCTTAGTACGGGAATGATGGGGAGTCTGACGAGCAAGCTCCAGCAGCAGGCTGCGAGCCGAACTTCGGTAGCCAGCGAGGCTGTTAGCCGAGCTTCGGCGGCAGAGCTCGCGTCGGACTCTGCATCATTCCCATCCAAAGAGCCATCCGAATATTCAACATTATTTACCACCACAGGTTCAAATCTATATGAAGTTATTTGATACATTGTTATTTTCAATGAGTGGACTTCCCCTTTAAGTGATCATGCCATAAACACATTGTCATCTCATCAGAGATAGACATCTTGACAAGATGTATTCTATAAGAAAGAGGTACCTGAAAAGGATACTTTATTAGCTTTAATTTGAAGTTTTTATCAAATTTAATTTACAATTTTCTGTTTTTTCCTTTGTGAGTTATTAAAGTATTGTCGGTTTTACCAAATAGACATTCACTAAACAGGTCAAAAAAGGAAGCAAAGACACCAGTTCAAGTTTGACAGCTCACAAGGAGAGGAGAGGAACTGGGTCGTACAATTTGCCACTGTACTCTCTGATTATCCTCTCATCAGCACTTCTGTTTATTTAGTTTCAAAATGCCCCTTATTTACATGGATGTTACAAAAAGGAGACGGGTGAGCAAAACATTGATGGAAACAAAGTGTACTTGTTCATTTGTGTGTGTGTGTGTGTGTGTGTGTGTGTGTGTGTGGTGTGTGTGTGTGTGTGTGTGTGTCTGCGCATGTGTGTGGAAGATTGGTGAGTATGTGTGGTCATCATTTCTTTAACAGACAACAGGTGCTCCTGGTTCTAACAGTTCTGATGATTAGATGTTTTTGTTCTTACTATCTTCTGCTAGGCGACTGCCACGTTATCGAGAGCAGAGCAAAGCATTTCTTTAATGGAAGCAGATATATGGTAATTATATTCACAATTATTCCTACAAGTATTTACAAAAGAAAGTTGTGAATTTTTTGAGCAGTGTTTTACTGAAGGAATAGTGACCCAAAATATTGAATCTACCGTCATTAGCAATGACCACCATCAGAATAACCATTAACACTTACTGTACTTTAAAATGCATTTTGGAGTCATTTACTTTTCCTTTTGTTTGAATTCATGACAAGCACTTTGTTTTGATTCATGCCTTTTAAAAAGCACATTTTGTTGAATAAAGAAGTTGTCAATGTGGTTTCACTTTGATGTTTTCTAACATTAGCTGGTTGTAATTGTGTAGTAGGCAGACATCAGTATTTAAATTTAAAATTAATTTAAAGTATATGTTCCCCAGATTATGAGTTCAGAATATTTAAAATTTTTTGTGTATTTTCCCACTTACGAGTTGAAAAATATTGGACATTTTGAGTGAATTACTCCCCAATTATGAGTTGAGGCACATTCATATTTATAAAATAGCAATGAGAAAATTTAAGGCAAATGTAATTTTTATTTTATCATTACCCAAAACATTTAAAAACATCACGAAAATATTTTTATGTAATCTGTTACAAAATAATATTGAGTTCTGTGAACTTGTTAGGGTTTGGTATACCAGAGGCGTGAAGCCTCAACTTCCTAACAACTGTGTTCCAACAACTCATTGTGACACAAAAACACTTCATCATGATAGGGTGACAACTCAAGGAGAGGCATCCTTGTTTATTAAATGATTGTTAAATTATCTACTGTACATAAAATGATTTGCTTGCAAACCTAGCATCTGTTTCCACGAATTACATATCATCAAAGGTTTTCTTACTAACCAATTTAATCTTACGCTCGTATGTCAGTTAAATATGTCTCCAAAATGTCTGAAGTGTACTCATTTGAGAAAAATGGTAATTAGTGCTTTACTATACACTGGTTGACATTTTTTTTTTTTTTTTACAAAGTAAAACACACACAGACATGAAACATTATCTGTCCAGTAAATAAAAGGTTATCTAACAGGAATAAGCCTTATCCTAAAACAGATAAAGGGATTAAAATACATCATTTGAATTTAATGACTGCTACTCAAGAGGTACAGGTATACTTTTAAATCAATTAATCACTTATTACCTATATTGTAGGAAAGAAGTTTTAATATTGCACAGGAAGAAGTAAAAATGGCAATTGTGAAAAGACTAATTTCACAGGAACAAAGTTGTAATATTTGGAGATTTATTATTTTCTTTTTTACTTTGAGGACAATATAATACAATATTTAAAAAATAAAGGTCATTTAGTAAAAAAATTTTATTTGCATTAAGCTGAGAAGTTAAATGTTGAGGAGGTGACATTAGTGGATGTTTCACCATAAAATCATTTTGCACATGTTGGGAGCCGATCGGCACACGTGAACACCATTTAGTAAAAGCAGTTTAATGTAATTATGCAACAGCTCGGGACTGTTCCAGAGAATGAACTATAGTACTGTACACATGCTGTTATACTTGAGTTGCTATGTAAATTTTGACATTTTGCCTGGAAGATAGGAAACACTTCTCTATTATGACCTTATTCTCATATTAAAAATGGATTATTGCTACAGTATTTGATTAACCTTTCCCTAACTTTTTATTTTTAAGTGTGGGCAGAGCATTACTTTTTAATAGATATAAAAACAAACTGACACACTTCCACATATGATAGAGGGCCAGTTTTGTCCTACTGCTAGCTCTCATTGGCATGTAAGACCTCAGGTAGATGATTGTTTCAACCTGTCTGAAGTACAAAGCTTAAACACATTTGCAGCTACACTCTATCTGGCACAGCTTTCAAATACGTATTTTCCAACTCTTCAAATAAATCCATTTTGTTACTCAATTCCCTTAAATAACTCTTCCTGTGACTGGGACATACAGTAACTATTTTTGGGTGAGATCACATCAAGAGTCTGTGTTCGCAGGGGTTATTGAAACTGAAACAAAAAAATCAGATATTGTTTGAAGGGGCAGTAAATTTCATGCATTGGCACTTGTCAGTGTTTAGTACCTTTGGGCAGAATGCGAATATGTTTAGTAATTAGGCTGAAAAATAAATCTGCTAGTGTCAGCAGTCATAGTGTCTTTTTTTTTTGTTCTGCTAGACTTCAACATGAATCCCGTAATGGGGGAAAACAACACCTATAAAACCAATGCCCAAAGTTCTTAATCCAGTGGAAAATCTATGTCCTTTCCAACAATTTGGTGTTTCACAGCACAGTTGAGTTTGCAGCCTTGTACCTGCTATGAAAAGACATGCACACCACAACCACACTGGCTCACACACTCTATCAAAATTATGCTGTTGATTCTCTGACTCTTATTAATTAACAGTAAAAGTGTACATCCAAAAAAGAACTTGTGACAATAGGTTAACTCCATGACAACACTGAGTACATGAGATTTGAATAGCAACTGGAAGTTATTTTCATCAAATGTTTGTTGAGTTTTAAGATCAGCAGAAAATTTGGACTGACATAGGAAGGAACATGAATAGTACTGTACCAGGAAACCATAGCCAATTCATTTTGAATTAGATCTCCCTAAAGCTTTTCTGACATAGAACAGTAATTAATGACATTTTGAAAACATGTTAGTCAAAAATTATGGTGGGTTGAGTGCTTATAAGGAACATAACTTGATTTGAGCCCAGACAATTCAAAATGGATAAGGTACTTTTTTAGCCACCTAAGTTTGAATTCCTCTGTCATTTATGGAACACCAACATTTATTATGTTTCCAAATGTTTGGAGAGGGACAAGAAACACAATGTTGTTGAAACAAGCTACAAACCACTGGTAAGACTGTAAACCAAGGTCAACCTCCTAGAATGATGGGAAGAGACAAGGCAGCATGGTGACCAACTGGTTACGACGTCTGCCTCACAGTTCTGACAACCCGGTTATAAATTTGGCCTCGCCCGTGTGGAATATGCATATTCTCCAGGTACTAATCCTGCTATCATCAGGGAACAAAAGTACGCTCTGAAGTGGTCGTCAGCCAATGAGTACAAGCTGCTGTATTTCAAAAAGGGAGGTCTGCATCGTTGTGGGAGTGAACACACATATTTTAATCATGTCCAAACAAAGCAGCTTCTCACATTCCCTTTAAATTTGGTGGAATGAATGAAGAAGCCTCTGTGCGAAAGAGTATGATGCGTAATTGCAAATCAATGTGTGACTGGAGCATTAACACCTCTTGGCCACGGTGGCAACAGATGTGAGCCGCTACACTTATGAAATACAGAATCACTTAGCTAGCACTTCATACATTTCCACAGACCTCATGTAAACATCCCCACTTCTGATGATTTCATGCCAGCAACCCCCAACCAAACCCCACTAAAATTGTGCAGGCCAGTGGGATAGCATTCTCACGAATGACAAAAAATTAGTTAGGCATGTTACAGTTTGCAATATTGAGGGTTTTATTCATTTTCTGGCATTTTCCAGGTTACTAAGAGAGAAAATTCTTGCCAAATGAAATAGCAATAAGTTTGCTTTAGGGTCAGTAGTTACTGTCTGCCCTCTGCAACACAGCGCAATAAAGGCAGTCTTTGTCACCAAAACTATTTTAGATTAAGAAAGCTAATTTGCTCATTAATACAATTGATGTGATATTATTACATTGTGATTAAACAATAATCAGGGGGGATAGCCAAAAGATACTTCTACATTAGTCTATAAAGCTCCCTCGCAAAATAGCTTTGACAAAGAGTGACAGGTGAGCAATTTTGACGTTTAATCAACTTCGAACAGAAGTGAATTATTTCGTGACAAGCAAGCTTGCATTTAAGGCCATAAATCAGAAGTGTTCTTAATAAATAAGCAAGAGTACAGATGAGCAGAATGGAGTGTAAAGCAAAGAATCAAAGTGAATCAATGGACAATACAATTATATAAAAGATATTTGAGAGTTCGCCCAGACATGTACAGTATTTGTTAACATTGTATTAAAACTCCATCCATAAATTTTCTGTACTGCTTATCCTCACTAGGGTTGCGGGCATGATGGAGCATATCCCTGGGCTCTGTGGTAGAATGTGAGGCTTTGTAAAGTGCTTTGGACACTGTGATGGTGGAGATAAAGCACTATACAAGACTGAATAATATGAGTGTACCATGCATGTTTTTAGGATGTGAGAAGAAACCAGAGCAGTAGGAAAAAAATCCATGCAGGCATACAAACTCCACACAGACGAGACGGGATTTGAACACTGGTCGTCATAACTGTGAGGCAAATGTGCTAACCAATCTGTCACCCTTTCCACCTTTATTTTTTATTTAATCATCCATCCATCCATCCATCCATTTTCTTAGTCGCTTAACCTCACAAGGGCCGTGGGAGTGCTGGAGCCTATCCCAGCTGTCAACGGGCAGGAAGTGGAGTACACCCTGAACTGGTTGCCAGCCAATCGCAGGGCACACCTAGACAAACAGCCGCCCTTACGATCACACCTAGGGGCAATTTAGAGTGTCCAATTAATTTTGCATGTCTTTGGGATGTGAGAGGAAATCGGAGTGCACGGAGGAAACCCACGCAGGCACGGGGAGAACATGCAAACTCCAGACAGGCGGTTCCGGGATCGAACCTGAGACCTCAGAACTCTGAGGCCAATGCTTTCCAACATGCTGCCTTTATTTAATCATTTTCATTTATGTAATGGAGCTTTTTGAGGGGGACAAGCCAGTGGAAACAGTAGACCAGTCCCAAGCATTTTGGACTGTTTTCAATCTCCAATAAGAGACTAAATGTTGTCAATGTTTGTCCTGAGCTATTGTTTTTGGATATACATCGCAATGAATCGGCATGGAATATTAATCTAATTTGTGAGTGAGTAGAGGTTTCATGTACAGCTTCTTTTTGTGAATTGTTTTAATTATTTGGTGTTTGGCCATATACTTTGAGGCATGTTGTGGATATTCACATTTTTGGACTGCTTTTTAGTTTACATCTCAGAGAATTAGGCTGTTTTATATCATTTATGAGTGAGTAGGTATTTCATTTTCAGTTTATTTTAACATATGAGACTCTGCATTACCAATTTGTGCCCTAAACTGCTGTATTTGGACCTGAAATATTTTCTCATTAATGAGTGAGTACTTGTTTCATGTAGAGTCTAGTAAAATTCATGTTTTTCATTATTTGATGCTTTAGCCATTGCCAAACGGCATCTATTAAAGTGACTTTTTAATTATGGAAAAAATGTCCCTTTGATTTTAAGAGTGATGAGCACACTTAATCAGGTTACCATAAATGACACTTTGTCAACACAGCTCATAAATATTTTACACCAGCTCTTAAAAGGTTGTTGTGGATACAATTTAAACAGGTCCTGACTATCGAACCAGGTGAGTACATTCCACCTGTCAACTTATACGTTTTTCCCGTATTTTATACGTTTTTTGATCATTTCAAATCGTGTACGCCGGATAACTTTTGTATGAGAAAAAAGAATGTTTTTAAAAAAAAAAAAAAAAAAAAAAAAAGGATGCCTTTTGTAAGACCGATCTCATCTTACCCATTTCGGCTCTAATGCGCACGCGTGTCACGTTATTTCCATTTCCGTATATTTTGAAGTCAAGCATTTGTGTTGTAACTGAAGAATCAACCAGTTATAATCGTGAAAGCAAGCATGGAAGGACCGCCAAGTAGGAATGATCATTTCGACACCAAAAAGAATGGGAGTCTCTACGAGGTGATTATGGTGGATGGAGTTCTCTTTCTGCATTACATGTAAAAAGGAATAATGAAAGTGAAAGTTGCTGCTAGCAGCATTTACGATCTGAAGTGCTATTTTAAAGCTGCCAGACACATGGAAAATGTAGCGAAAAGCAAATAACACGTCTTATTGACCAAGGACATTGTCTCTATTGCTGATCCAGCGGCATCCCACAAAGTTACAAATGCAGAAATTCTCTTCTACCATTTTCTTGTGGAGCACAATATCCTGTTTATAGCTGATGACCACTTCTCTGACTTAGTGAAATCTATGTTCCCAGATTCACAGACAGCAAAGGTAAAGATTTTCATACGTATCCTAATTTCTTACTGACATTCATGGCTTAATGTCAACGATGGTCTGATTGCCATTGCCATAAAAATTATTTGAATTATTTTCTTATTCAATTCAATTTTTCAAATTATTTTATTTTCGACTTACAGTTGAGCAGCCATGCTATAACAGCAACATAACAGAGCACCCCGTCCTGATGTAGTTTTGGTTTACAAATGCCATATACTATATTTGTTTTTCCCACACGTGAAATAAAGAAGATAAAGAGACATTTATAATATGCCCAAAGAAAATAAGTTGCCCCACAGACGGCAGAACCTCCTTTGGCCGAGGAAGATCCCGTCAACGACGATGTAGGAAGCGCTAGCCATTCAGAGCCGGAGGAGGTAATGCTACAGAAAGATGAAGGTATGGCTAACTTGCTAACGATACTGCAAGAACTAAGAGAGTTTCGAAGCAAAAGAGCGGAAACTCTCCAACGAATACGCAAGGATATCAATGTCATAAACAACAGGATGAAGCCGAACAGAGAGTTGCAACCACAGAGGAACGAGTGCAAGGACTCGAGGAAGCTACGAGGGAGTTGCTAACGTCACAGGTTAAGTTGCAAGACAAACTTGCAAATTGACCAAGAGGGAAGAGCAAGACGAGAAAATATAAGAAGTCATGGCGTAGCGGAGGGGTCGGCGAACAATTCTGGTGATATCTGTGAAAATAATTCAGACAGAAATTGAAAGTAAAATTTCTAAATCCTGACCAAAAAAAAAAAAAATTGAGCAGAAGTTCCCCAAGGGCCAAGCCCAGATTTTTTTACCCCCCATCCCCCTATCACTGGATAATACAAAATCACATTTGTTATTAAAATATGCCCATCTTATCACAAGACAAATGAATTAAGTAAACTAATCAGTAAAAAGACATCTAAAATTGCCCTTTTCCCCACATTATACATATTATAGTATAGATAGAATATACACCAAAATATATCCAAGAATTTCTACATCGTACAGCAAAACATGTTAAAGAAGTTGATCTGTAGTAATTACTATTAACGTTTAAGTCTCAAACTTGTTACGTCGCATTGTACTGATAACACTCGACGACATTGCTCACTGTCTTAGATATACTGTAGTACTAGTAATACTAATAGTATAATGAGTTGCCTTTAATATATATAAGGACGACTCTGGTAGTGGGTAGGAAGACTAAGACAAAGGTAGAGCAGAGAATCAGGTGGCGGAAGCTGAGAAAGGAAGAATGTTGTGTGCCCTTCCGGAAAGAGGTAAGGTAGGCTCTAGATGGACAGGAAGAGCTCCCAGAAGACTGGAATACTACTGCCAAGGTATTCAGAGAGGCAGGCAGGAGAGTACTTGGGGTGTCTTCTGGTAGGAAAGGGGAGAAGGAGACTTGGTGGTAAAAAAATACAAGAAGTCATCCAAGGTAAGAGATTAGCGAAGAAGAAGTGGGACACGGAGAGGACTAAGGAGAGGTGTAAAGAATACATTGAGAGGCGTCATAGGGCAAAGGTAGAGGTGGCGAAGGCTAAACAAGAGGCATACGACGACATGTACTCCAGGTTGGATACGAAAGAAAGAGAATAGGAGCTCTACAGGTTGGCCACACAGAGGGATAGAGACTAAATAGATGGAAAGAGTACTTTGAGAAGTTGATGAATGAAGAAAATGAGAGAGAAGGAAGAGTTGAAGAGGCAAGTGTGAAGGACCAGGAAGTGGCAATGATTAGTAAGGGAGAAGTTAGAAAGGCACTGAACAGAATGAAAAATGGAAAGACAGTTGCTCCCGATGACATTCCAGTGGAGGTATGGAAGCAATTTGGTGAGGTGGCTGTGAAGTTTTTGACCAACTTAACAGAATACCAGCAGGCCAGAAAATCCCTGACGAATGGAGGAAAAGTGTGCTGGTTTCCATTTTTAAGAACAAAGGCAATTTGCAGAGCTGTTGGAATTATAAAGTAATAAGGTTGATGAGCCAAACAATGAAGTTATGGGAAAGAGAAGAGGAGGCTAAACTCAGGACAGAAGTCAGTATCTGCGAGCAACAGTATGGTTTCATACTAGCGGAAGAGAAGATGCCAAAAGAATGTAAGAAAAGTGTGCGAGTCCCCATTAAAGAAGGAACTTTGAGGGACAGATGGTGGTGATCCATACAGAAAGGATGGAAAGAGGAGGAGTGAAAACTTTTCTCCAGAAGAGGCAGGAACATAGCGTGACTGACAAAAGCCGAGGTAGAATCACTCAGGTGGATTACATTTTGTGCAATGTAATCTGAAAAAGGTTACTGACTGTAAGGTAGTGGGAGGGGAGACTGTATCTTGACAGCATTGGATGGTGGTGTGTAGGATGTCTAGTGGTGGGTGGGAAGATTAAGAAGACAAAGTTAGAGCAGAGAACCACATGGTGGAAGATGAGAAAGGAAGAATGTTGTGTGGCCTTTCAGAAAGAGGTGAGACAGGCTCCGGATGGACAGGAGGAGCTCCTGAAAGACTGGACTACTAGAGCGAAGGTTATCACACACAGGCAGAAGAGTACTTGGTGTGACTTCAGGTAGGAAAAGGGAGAAGACTTGGTGGTGGAACCCCAAAATACAGGAAGTCATACAAGTACAGAAGTTAGCATCAAAGTGGGACACTGAAAGGACTGAGAAGATGCTAAAGGAATACACTGAGATGCAACATAGGGCAAAAGTAGAGGTGACGGAGGCTGAACAAGAGAATATGACGACATGTACACCAGGTTGGACACAAAAGAAGGAAAAAAAGGACAGACAGATAGAGATGGGAAGGATGTGCAGCAGGTAAGGGTTATTAAGGATAGAGATGGAAATGTGTTGACTTGTGCCAGTAGTGTGGTAAATCAATGGAAAGAATACTAGAAGTTGATGAATGAAGAAAATGAGAGAGAAGGAAGACTAGAAGAGGCAAGTGTGAAGGACCATGAAGTGGCAATGATTAGTAAGAGGGAAGTTAGAAAGTCACTGAAGAGGTGAAAAATGGAAAGGGAGTTGGTCCTGATGATATACCTGTTGAGGTATGAAAGCAATTTGGAGAGGTGGCTGTGGAGTTTTTGATCAACTTATTCAACAGAATACCAGCGGGCCAGAAAATGGAATGGAGGACAAGTGTGCTAGTTTCCATTTTTAAGAACAAAGGCCATTTGTAGAGCTGTTGGAATTATAGAGGAATAAGGCTGATGAGCCAAACAATGAAGTTATGGGAAAGAGTAGTGGAGGCTAAACTCAGGACAGAAGTATCTGCGAGCAACAGTACGGTTTTATGCCTAGCAAGAGTACCACAAATGCATTATTTGCCTTGAGGATGCAAATGGAAAAGTACAGATGTTAGAAGGAGATACATTGTCCAGAGGCGAGAGAGTGAGTATATTGCTCGAAGGGTGCTGAGGATGGAACCGCCTGGCAAAAGAGCTTGAGGAACACCAAATAGAAGGTAATGTATGTTGTGAGGGAAGACATGAGGGCAGTTGGTGTTCAGAGCGGAAGATGCTGGAGATTGGTTGACATGCAAAAAGATGACACGCTGTGGCGACCCCTAACAGGACAAGCCGACAGAAAGATACATGCTTATAGATGATTCCCGGTTTCTAATGCGATTAAAGTTTTAATTTCATAATATTAATCATAATGAGTGAGTAGGAAGCCCAGGTGGGGGGTTCTGGTGTTCGTGATGCTGTCCATAGAGGAATGCAGAAAAGTCTCACTGGCCTGCAAGAGCTTAGCTGGACTTAATTGGATATTTGGTAGCTTAGCTTATTATATGCAAGTTTACAAATCACAACCAAAGCACGGTGTTTCGAGAGCTTGAGAGAAAGTGAATGTTTAGATTTTTTTTTTTTTTTTTTTTGAATCGCCGCACCTTTTGTGGTTTCAGTAAGTGACAATGCATTTTCCTTTGGTAAATGTCTTGAGTGAATGTGAACATCAAGGATGGATCATTAAATGAAAGCAGAAGCACGTGAATTATTTATTTAATATTTTAAAAGAACTTTTGAATAACTCAAACACTCAAGAGCTGCCGTGTCCATCACTTTCCATGACTTTTTTTTTTATCCCCTAAATTAGTCATTTTGGGGTTCAAAGTTATCTGTGCCATCGACTGACTGCCTTGTGTCATTTTACTGACGCAATGGGCACCCTATGCAGAAGTCAAAGATGGGAGTCTAAAAATAGATGCACACGTAGTAATCGATAAAGGTAGTGAACAGGATGTAGATCTTTGTAAAGGCATAAAAGTATTGATCCAAACACGTAAAAGTAAAAAGTACATTTAAAGTACTCTGACAAGTTCAGTTTATGGTAAATGTTACTTGAGTAAATGTAATCGTGTAAATGTCACACCTGGTCACCTCTGGTATTGAGACACAATAAAAAGAATGGATTGGATTTAAAAAAAAAAAAAAACACTAACACTCCTAATTTCCGGAGAAGACAATTAATTTTGATACAGCAGTACCTCGCCATACTTTTTTTTCCTCCAGGAATAAACTATAGTGAGAACTAACGATCCCACCCAGCCCTAAAAATAAAAAAATATATATATTTTTTTTAAAAAGTACCTTGGACGGCCTCTTGGGACTTTTTTTTTTAACTCAATGCAATACACATTTAAAACATTGATTCACATTGTGGGATTTGTGCATATCAAAAAAGTAGTTTTTCATTTCTTTGAACAAGTTGCAAATGGGCTAAATCCATGCAAATGATGTATAATTCTCAGATGTTTCCAACATAAATTGCTTATGTCGTGTTGATCAAAATGTTTTATAGGGGTGCCCTGTTGAATATTCTCAACCCCCACATTTAGGCAATAGTTAATTGCATAGGTTTAGAAATGGAAAATAGTTGAAAAAAAAGTCATATGTCAAGTCAATTGAATTGTGTGATACCTTTTAATCAAACAGGTGAATCTTGACTTTCTCTAACAAAGGGAAATGTGTCGAGCATTAGATCAACCACTAAACAAACAGTTTAACCGTCACCTGGCAAGCACCATATAGATGGAGTAAAACACTGTTACATTGTCTGACAATGGACGGACAAGGAATTGGATGGGGTCTACAGCCAAAGAAAATGAGAAAAAGGTTTGTTGTTTGGCGAGGGAGTTGGGAGGAAAAACAGAGGAAGAACCAGGAGATGCTCAGAACAAATGCATCTTCCTGATGAACTAATGTAAGAGGCCCATTTGTAGACCTCATTCTAATTCACTAGCTTAGTGGAGGTGCCCCCCCCCCCACACACACACACAATGATGTCTTTTCCTCTCTTTGTAACAGGATGAGGCATGTCAACAAATTACAATACAAACAATAAAAGGATACTTTTGAATCCTCTCTAATTGCTTGCCATGAATGCCTCACAATTTAATTTTAAATAACCTACAATTTAAAATAGCTCAAAACTAGTCAACATTTTCATCTGAACATCCCTCAAGAGTACTCACGTTGATAACAACAAGGCAATTTCTTATTTGTAAAATGACACAAACTTGTTATTCTGATGGTACACACATGTTCATTGGAGCTAATATTTCATTTTGAGGGGTGAACAAAGGATTTTCAGCAAAAGACTGACTTTTGCAGTTAATGGTTAGTGTTTTGCTGTTTTTAAGAGTTAAGCACTTGTTTTGCAAATTTCAAACTTGATTCCAAAAATGTACCACAGTGTAAACCCATGCATTTGGCAATTAAATTAAGCAATCATTATGAAAATCCATTATCTTGTGACCTCTAAACTATCCTGTGAAATCTTTCAAATATGAAGTTTGATAGGAGTCACTGTAGGGGAAGAGAAAGTATACCTTTACATAAAAACATCATCACAGTTCTATTTTAAAGAGCATTTTCAGGCACAGTTTGACAGATTTCACTGTGTGCATCACATTAGTGGTTGCAATATATACCGTAATGTACACTTAATCCCAGTCCATAATCTCCCTTGTGTTAAAGAAAACCCTAATTACTGCCATTTTACAGGACTGTGTGATATCTTTTGATGTAATAAAACTATCCAAATCCAATTATTTCACCACTGTCAACATTGCTCCACAGTGATGGCCCAGTCAATCCTTCCACTGTGGCTTCTATATAACGTGTATATACAGAAGGTCAATTCTTTGTTTGAAAATTACAGGCCGAGCTTTACACTGGGCGTTTATCGGATAAATTAAGATCGACTTCAAGATACTTAAAGTAACTAATCATTTCACCTATATTAACACACAGCTTTGGGACACTGAGGGTATAAAATACATTGCTGCATACTTCAATTCTTCGGAAAACCAGCCTTTGTGCAGAAGTGGAAAAGATTCAAATTTTAGAGTACAATATCAGTGAACTTGCATTAAAGTAAATAAGTCGACTGGAAGAGGACAGACAGGTACAATTAAAAAGAAGACACATGGGCTATGTAAAACAACAATATTGGAACAGTCAAGATTTACAGTGATTTAAGGTTTCCATCTAGTGACCAACTACTGCATTAATTTACAAAAAAATAATCTTGTCCTTTTTTTGTTTACTTTAGACAAGTGCTGCTCACCATAATATCAAACTCTGGCTTTCTTTGCTACCTCTTTGTCCCAGTCAGTGTCAAGAATGTCATCATTTAATTCACAAGAGCCAAACAGAGATGTGTTGACAAAGACCGCTTTTGAACCACAGGGAGCACTTCTTGGAGGGTTGAGTTCAAAACAATTTCTCTTAATTTGGCCAGGATTTTTAAATATTGGGGGCCTAGCTTCAACAATTTTTATACCATGTAGTCCACCATTAGTAGGTTCTGTTATTTTTATACTATAATTGGACATTCTTTTAGCAATTGGCGGTGGGCCATGTTCCAAAATGTGTAGATGCTCAGATTTTTGCGAAGAGTATGCACGGTTTAGCTTGCTGCCCACCATAGCTTCATGATTCTTTTTTTGGTCAGTCTGTAGCCTAGATGTAGGTTCAGTTGTGACACTGAAAGAGAATCCTGAGAGTTGAGCTAGAGTTGATGGGGTAATTGTTGATTTTGCGGTGGTTGGAGTAGGAGGTTTTAAAGGTGTAAAAAAATCTTTATTCCCAGCAATATCTTGACACAAGCTCTGTCTGTCATCTCTCTGCTTTATTCTACAACCAGTTTGGGCAGGCTTCTCGTTATCCACCTGTTTTTTCATACCTCTACCTTCAAGACTTTTGTAGTTTTTGGGTGTTTTACTTCTATCTTTATTTTCTGTAATTGCATGACTAGCCTTATCACAATTGCCAGCCTTCTGTTGAATGCCTGCTGTGTTTGTACGAGTTCTCCTGTCAAGGTCACATTTGGGTGTGCTTACATCCGAATGGTTGCTGCCATTGTGGACTAACGGTCTCATCTTCCTTTGTATAAATGTAAAATCTGAGGGTCTGAGAATATTTTCATCTGTTTCAACTGCAGCTTCCCTCTTATCTTGTAGCACAGTGCTAATGATTTTAGTTGCTGTGTGACACCCTTTATTAACCTCGATTTTGTTATGCACGTCTGTATTGTTAGTTATATCGAACACACAAGCATCTTTACTTGCATCATTCCCAGAGACCACACTTTCTCCAATTCCAAACCCTCCATCAGCTTGCTGGACTTTACGCTGCACCTCCTTGACTCTTCTCTCTCGTACATTTCTCGAGACTTTCCGAATCACACTCCCTGTTGGCTGTGCGTGATGTTTGTCAGATCTCTTTTGATTCTCTTGAGCTTCAGGGCAATTTTGTCCAATTATTCCACTTTCCTCAGCAGTAAAGATGACTATCTCACCAGTATTTGAAATAAGATTTTGGTTTAATGGAGAGCTGATGTTAGTTGACGAATTGGAGTGTGGTTTCTGATTACTGTCCAGTTGAGTTGATGAGAATACTGGAGACGTAATTTCTTCTGATGATCGAGAAGGCATGATGGAGTAAAACCAATCCAAACCACTCTCCAGCTCAACAGCACTCTGGGAGTTCTTTGGTACGTTCGATTGTGTTTTGCTGAAATCGGTGGTTTCTTCAATATGATCCTGGTGATGATCAGTTGGATGCTCAGAACTGGGACATCCGATCCTGCTGCTCCCAAGCCTTGAGAAGAAAAATGTTCATTTTTGTAATTTCATCATGTATGCTGTCTGGAATTAGGTTTTAGTGATACTATTGTACCTTCTGTCAATCATTTGCGGTTTATATCAAGCGTTCATATGGAAAACCTGGGGAATAAAATAAATAAATCGGTCTATAATTTTTGGCTACCAAATTACACGGTTTATCGCCCAAAATAAATCTGAACTTCAAACAAAGGGCCTGCACAGAAAGTATAACGAGTCCCCTTTTTTATGCAATCTGTATGGCTCATTCCACACAGACCAGAATTAGAGGGAAAGTAACAAAAAAATTTTTTTCCAAATCCCAACTGTGACTTTCTATATCAAAGAATGAATAACAAAATTTTAATTACAATTATCCGGGTTAGCATTGAAATAAATTTTGATGAGGATGAAAGGTGTGGAATGATTTATTAAAGGACCCATTAAAAAGAGAAACGTGTGATTCAGTCATTAATTTTTCTTAATATTGTGCCATTGGGCAATTGAGATTTCGCTTGATTTATCAACAAATATAAAAATTTGAAAAATAAAACTTGTAAAAATAATGATAATTATTATTATGAGGAGTGGGACCGAGTAGCTGCTTTGCAAGTAATAAGTCTTGAGTCTTTGCTTTTAAGTCCCAAATCGAGACTGGCAATTCCAAAGTCAAGTCTCAAGTCAAGACATGGAAGTCCTGAGTCAAGTTGCAAGTCCTAAACTTTGAGTGGTGTGTCCTTTTGAGTAATTTTCCTACCAAAGTAAAAACATATGTAATACAATGAAGAAAATAAGTGTTTGAATATCCTGCTATATTGCAAGTTCTCCCACTTAGAAATCATGAAGGTGTCTAAAATATTCATTTTAGGTGCATGTCCACTATAAGAGAGATAATCTACAAAGAAAAATCCAGAAATCACAATGTATAAATGTTTTAACGATTTATTTATTTAAATGTTAATAATGCAGCCCTATAGGGGCACAAACCAGTGCAATCTGTAGGCGGTCCCAAGCCCGGATAAATGCAGAGGGTTGCGTCAAGAAGGGCATCCACCGTAAAAATAGTGCCAAACAAATATGAGCGTTCATCTAAAGAATCCCATACCGGATCGGTCGTGGCCCGGGTTAACAACGCCCGCCCCCGGCACTGCTAACCTGCAGGGCGTCGGTGGAAATTCAGCTACTGTGGGTCGAAGACAAAGAAGAGGAGGAAACCGGATCCATCGTCAGAAGAAAAAGAGAAATGCACAGAGCCTACAACTGAGTGTCGGAAGTTTGAATGTTGGGACTATGACAGGAAAAGCTCAGGAGTTGGTTGACATGATGATTAGGAGAAAGGTTGATATTCTGTGCATCCAAGAGAGCAGGTGGAAAGGTTGTGAGGCTAAAAGTTTAGGAGCAGGGTTTAAATTATTCTACCACCGAGTAGATGGGAAGAGAAATGGAGTAGGGTTATTTTAAAAGGAAGAGCTGGCTAAGAATGTCTTGGAGGTGAAAAGAGTATCAGATCGAGTGATGAGACTAAAATTTGAAATTGAGGGTGTTATGTATAATGTGGTTAGCCGCTATGCCCCACAGGTAGGATGTGACCTAGAGTTGAAAGAGAAATTCTGGAAGGAACTAGATGAAGTACTTCTGAGCATCCCAGACAGCGAGAGATTTGTGATTGGTGCAGATTGTAATGGACATATTGGTAAAAGAAACAGGGGCGATGAAGAAGTGATGGGTAAGTAAGGCATCCAGGAAAGGAACTTTGAGGGACAGATGGTGGTGGACTTTGCAAAAAGGATGGAGATGGCTGTAGTGAACACTTATTTCCAGAAGAGGGAGGAACATATAGTGACCTACAAGAGCGGAGGTAGAAGCACTCAGGTGGATTATATTTTGTGCAGACGATGTAATCTGAAGGAGATTACTGACTGTAAAGTAGTGGTAGGGGAGAGTGTAGCTCAACAGCATAGGATGGTGGTGTGTAGGATGACTCTGGTGGTGGGTAAGAAGATTAAGAAGACAGTGTTGGAAGCTAAGAAAGGAAGAATGTTGTGCGGCCTTTCTGAAAGAGGTGAGACAGGCTCTCGGACAGCAGAAGCTCCCCGAAGACTGGACTACGACAGACAAGGTAATCAGAGAGACAGGCAGGAGAGTACTTGGTGTGTCTTTTGGTAGGAAAGGGGAGAAGGAGACTTGGTAGTGGAACCCCAAAATACAGGGAGTCATACAAGGAAAGAGATTAGCGAAGAAGAAGTGGGACACTGAGAGGACTGAGGAGAGGCGAAAGGAGTTCATCGAGATGCGACGTAGGGAAAAGGTAGAGGTGGCAAAGGCGAAACAAGAGGCATATGACGACATGGACACCAGGTTGGACACGAAAAAAGGAGAAAAGGATCTCTACAGGTTGGCCAGACAGAGAGATAGAGATGGGAAGGATGTGCAGCAGGTAAGGGTGATTAAGGATAGATATGGAAATGTGTTGACTGGTGCCAGTAGTGTGCTAAATAGATGGAAAGAATACTTTGAGAAGTTGATGAATGAAGAAAATGAGAGAGAAGGAAGAGTTGAAGAGGCAAGTGTGAAGGACCATGAAGTGGCAATGATTAGTAAGGGGGAAGTCAGAAAGGCACTACAAAAGGATGAAAAATGGAAAGGCAGTTGGTCCTGATGACATACCGGTGGAGGTATAGAAGCAATTTGGAGAGATGGCTGTGGAGTTTTTGACCAACTTATTCAACAGAATACTAGTCGGCGAAAAGATGCCTGAAGCATGGAGGAAAAGTGTTCTAGTTCCCATGGCGATGTTCAGAGCTGTGGGAATTGTAGAGGAATAAAGTTGATGAGCTACACAATGAAGTTTTGGGAAAGAGTAGTGGAGGCTAGACTCGGGACAGAAGTAAGTATCTGCGAGCAACAGTATGGCTTCATGCCTAGAAAGAGTACCACAGATGCTAGTGGAAAAGTACAGAGGTTAGAAGGAGCTACATTGTGTCTTTGAGGATCTAGAAAAACCCTATGACAGAGTACCAAGAGAGGAACTGTGGTACTGCATGCGTAAGTCTGGTGTGGCAGAGGAGTATGTTAAAATAGTACAGGACATGTATGATGGCAGCAGAACAGTGGTGAGATGTATCATTGGCGTGTCAGAAGAATTTAAGGTAGAGGTGGGACTGCATCAGGAATCAGCTCTGAGCCCCTTCCTGTTTGTAGTGGAAATGGATAGGCTGACAGTTGGCAGACTGGAATCCCCTTGGACCATGATGTTCGCAGATGATATTGTGATATGCAGTGAAAGCAGGGATCATGCAGAGGAACAATTAGAAAGATGGAGACATGCACTGGAAAGGAGAAAAATGAAGATGAGCTGAAGTAAAACAGAATATATGTGCGTGATTGAGAAAGGTGGAGGGGGAAGAGTGAGGCTACAGGGAAAAGAGATAGCGAGGGTCAAATATTCAGGGTCAACAATCCAGAGCAACGGTGAGTGTGGTAAGGAAGTGAAGAAACGGGTCCAAGCAGGTTGAAAAAGCTGACGGAAGGTGTCTGGTGTGTTATGTGACTGTTTACAAAACAGTGGTGAGGCCGGCCATGATGTACGAATTAGAGACGGTGGCACTGAAGAAACAACAGGAAGCAGAACTGGAAGTAGCAGAAATGAAGATGTTGAGGTTCTCGCTTGGAGTGAGCAGGTTGGATAGGATTAGACATGACTTCATTAGAAGGACAGCCAAAGTTGGATGTTTTGGAGACAAGACTCGAGAGAGCAGACTTCGATGGTTTGGATATGTTCAGAGGTGAGAGAGTGAGTATATTGGTGGGAGGGTGCTGAGGATGGAGCTGCCAGGAAAAGAGCGAGAAGAAGACCAAAGTCAAGGTTTATGGATGTGGTGAGGGAAGACATGAGGGCAGTTGGGGTTAGAGAGGATAATGCAGAAGATAGGCTAAGATGGAAAAAGATGACACGCTGTGGCGACCCCTAACGGGACAAGCCGAAAGGAAAAGAAGAAGAGAAAACCAATGTTAATATTTGGTACAGTAGCCATTCTTTGCAATTACAGAGGTCAAATTTTTCCTGTAGTTGTTCACCAGGTTTGCAGACACACAAGGATTATGGCAAACTCCTCCGCACAGATCTTCTCTAGATCAGACAGGTTTTGGGGCTGTCACTGAGAAACATGGAGGTTTCAGCTCCCTCCAAAGATTTTCTATTAAGTTTAGGTCTGAAGACTGGCTAGGCCACGCCAAAACCTTGATATGCTTCTAGAGAGCCGCTCCTTGGTTTTCCTGGCTGTGTGCTTCAGGTCATTGTCATGTTGAAAGATCCAACCACGACCCATCTTCAATTCTCTGACTGAGGGAAAGAGGTTGTTCCTCAAAATCTCACAATACATGGCCGTGGTCATCCTCTCCTTAATACAGTGGAGTCGTCCTGTCCCATGTACAGAAAAACACCCCAAACCATGATGCCACTACCTCCATGCTTCACAGTAGGGATTGTGTACTTGGGATAAAACTCATAATTCGTCTTCCTCCAGGACCCATATTTAATGCCAAAGCCGATGTTTTCATCGATAAGAAATTGGACTGTTAATTCGCTTCCGCTTGTCTTGGACAACTGGATATACAGATGTATCTGGTGGGTAACTCGTCGAGATTTACACAGAAACGTTTGAAAGCGTATAAAAGTCTGGACACATACAAATACTTCGTTGCTGGATCTGTTCTCAATCAGGAATAAATCCCACAAAGTGATGAAACCACTCGGAGTTTTTCAATACAAATACCAATATTTAAATAAATGACCCCTGGTTTAACAGAAACTCGCATTCATTAACTATCATTGGGGGGGGGGGGGACTTCAAGTCAGCTCCTCCGTACACGGACGTGTATCGCTGCCACACGTAAAACTCTTTGCGACAGGTTTATTTTCGCTTTTTAAATACGCATTGTACTCAAATGAATCAATTTGGCATTATAAATACTTCTTGGTAATTTGAGATTGAAAAGAATAATTCCTACCTGAAATGAAGTTTTCACTACACAGGCATGTGTATTTGGTTGGGCACCATCCATTATGTTTAATTGCCAAAATCAATCGCTCTTTTCTGGTCTTTTCATCTTGCATGTTATAGAATGATCTCTTTGAAAATCTGTTACATCTCTTTTGACAACCAACAGCATAACAGGTCTTGGGCATTGTAAATATTCTCCTCCGGCAGCTCTCTTTGACCGCCGTGAAAATGGTGAGATCACGTGCACAAGCTCTATACACACCTACTTGAAGCACTCGTCCTTTGCACCTGTGCAATCTATTTTTCACGACGAATTGGGTCTTTTTGAAAAGTATGAAGAGTAAATCCATCCTCCCGAGTGTTCGAACAATATCCAGCAACACAACGACCCAGCATTTTGGCTAACACGAAGGAACAAAGAGCTACCTTCCAGCAGGTTTTGTTTTTTTTTTTAAATTAAAAACCATACTAAAAATAAAGCTCTTCATGTCAGTCGGGCTTTAATATATGTATATATTTTTGGGTTAAATTATGCAAATTCATATGCAATGAAGTTGGACGTTGTGTTAAAAACAGAAATAATTTGCAAATCATGTTCCAACTATATTTAATTGAATACACTACAATGACAACATGCTTAATGTTCAAACCGCTAAACTTTTTTTCCGTAAATGATTAATTTGGAATTTCATGACTGCAACACACCACAGCTGGGAAAGCGTCATGTTTACCACTATGTAACAACATTCAGGCATATGTGATTTGACTGAATGAAAAAAGACTGAAAAATAGCCGGGGGCTGCAAGTATGTAAGTATGATCAAAGGATAATCACCAATTTTAACGTGCACGTTTTATAAATTGTATTATGAATGAAATATATCTAGTACATGTATAAATAAATGTTACTCTGTTTTCAAAATGTACGCAATATCTTCTTTTCCTTTCGGCTTGTCCCGTTAGGGGTCGCCACAGCGTGTCATCTTTTGCCATCTTAGCCTATCTCCTGCATCTTCCTCTCTAACCCCAACTGCCCTCATGTCTTCCCTCACCACATCCATAAACCTTCTCTTTGGTCTTCCTCTCGCTCTTTTGCCTGGGAGCTCCATCCTCAGCATCCTTCTACCAATATACTCACTCTCTCGCCTCTGAACATGTCCAAACCATCGAAGTCTGCTCTCTCGAATCTTGTCTCCAAAACATCCAGCTTTGGCTGTCCCTCTAATGAGCTCATTTCTAATCCTATCCAACCTGGTCACTCCGAGCGAGAACCTCAACATCTTCATTTCTGCCACCTCCAGTTCAGATTCCTGTTGTTTCTTCAGTGCCACTGTCTCTAATCCGTACATCATGGCCGGCCTCACCACTGTTTTGTAAACTTTGCCCTTCATCCTAGCAGACACTCTTCTGTCACATAACACACCAGACACCTTTCGCCAGCTGTTCCAACCTGCTTGGACCCGTTTCTTCACTTCCTGACCACACTCTCTATTGCTCTGTATTGTTGACCCCAAGTATTTGAAGTCATCCACCCTCGCTGTCTCTTCTCCCTGTAGCCTCACTCTTCCCCCTCTACTTTTCTCATTCACGCACATATATTCTGTTTTACTTCGGCTAATCTTCATTCCTCTCCTTTCCAGTGCATGTCTCCATCTTTCCAATTGTTCCTCTGCATGCTCCCTGCTTTCACTGCATATGACAATATCATCTGCGAACATCATGGTCCAAGGGGATTCCAGTCTAACCTCATCTGTCAGCCTATCCATTACCACTGCAAACAGGAAGGGGCTCAGAGCTGATCCCTGATGCAGTCCCACCTCCACCTTAAATTCCTCTGTCACACCTAAGGCACACCTCACCATTGTTCTGCTGCCATCATACATGTCCTGTACTATTTTAACATACTTCTCTGCCACACCAGACTTACGCATGCAGTACCACAGTTCCTCTCTTGGTACTCTGTCATAGGCTTTCTCTAGATCCACAAAGACACAATGTAGCTCCTTCTGACCTTCTCTGTACTTTTCCACGAGCATCCTCAAGGCAAATAATGCATCTGTGGTACTCTTTCTAGGCATGAAACTATACTGTTGCTCGCAGATACTTACTTCTGACCTGAGTCTAGCCTCCACTACTCTTTCCCATAACTTCATTGTGTGGCTCATCAACTTTATTCCTCTATAGTTCCCACAGCTCTGAACATCCCCTTTGTTCTTAAAAATGGGAACTAGAACACTTTTCCTCCATTCTTCAGGCATCTTTTCGCCCGCTAGTATTCTGTTGAATAAGTTGGTCAAAAACTCCACAGCCATCTCTCCAAATTGCTTCCATACCTCTACCGGTATGTCATCAGGACCAACTGCCTTCCCATTTTTCATCCTTTGTAATGCCTTTCTGACTTCCCCCTTAGTAATCATTTCCACTTCCTGGTCCTTCACTCTTGCCTCTTCAACTCTTCCTTCTCTCTCATTTTCTTCATTCATCAACTTCTCAAAGTATTCTTTCCATCTATTTAGCACACTACCGGCACCAGTCAACACATTTCCATCTCTATCCTTAATCACCCTAACCTTCTGCACATCCTTCCCATCTCTATCCCTCTGTCTGGCCAACCTGTAGAGATCCTTTTCTCCTTCTTTCGTGTCCAACCTGGTGTACATGTCTTCATATGCCTCTTGTTTAGCCTTTGCCACCTCTACCTTTGCCCTACGTCGCATCTCGATGTACTCCTTTCGCCTCTCCTCAGTCCTCTCAGTATCCCACTTCTTCTTCGCTAATCTCTTTCCTTGTATGACTCCCTGTATTTTGGGGTTCCACCACCAAGTCTCCTTCTCCCCTTTCCTACCAGATGACACACCAAGTACTCTCCTGCCTGTTTCTCTGATCATCTTGGCTGTCGTCGTCCAGTCTTCCAGGAGCTTCGGTTGTCCATCGAGAGCCTGTCTCACCTCTTTCGGAAGGCCGCATAACATTCTTCCTTTCTCAGCTTCCACCACATGGTTCTCTGCTCTACCTTTGTCTTCTTAATCTTCCTACCCACCACCAGAATCATCCTACATACTACCATCCTATGCTGTCGAGCTACACTCTCCCCTACCACTACTTTACAGTCAGTAACCTCCTTCAGATTACATCGTCTGCACAAAATATAATCTACCTGCGTGGTTCTACCGCCGCTCTTGTAGGTCACTATATGTTCCTCCCTCTTTTGGAAATAAGTGTTCACTACAGCCATCTCCATCCTTTTTGCAAAGTCCACCACCATCTGCCCTTCAAAGTTCCTTTCCTGGATGCCGTACTTACCCATCACTTCTTCATCGTTCCTGTTTCCTTTACCAATATGTCCATTACAATCTGCACCAATCACAACTCTCTCGCTGTCTGGGATGCTCAGAACTACTTCATCTAGTTCCTTCCAGAATTTCTCTTTCAACTCTAGGTCACATCCTACCTGTGGTGCATAGCCGCTAACCACATTATACATAACACCCTCAATTTCAAATTTTAGTCTCATCACTCGATCTGATACTCTTTTCACCTCCAAGACATTCTTAGCCAGCTCTTCCTTTAAAATAACCCCTACTCCATTTCTCTTCCCATCTACTCCGTGGTAGAATAATTTAAACCCTGCTCCCAAACTTCTAGCCTTACTACCTTTCCACCTGCTCTCTTGGATGCACAGAATATCAACCTTTCTCCTAATCATCATGTCAACCAACTCCTGAGCTTTTCCTGTCATAGTCCCAACATTCAAAGTCCCTACACTCAGTTGTAGGCTCTGTGCATTCTTTTTTTTCTTCTGACGCTGGATCTGGTTTCCTCCTCTTCTTTGTCTTCGACCCACAGTAGCTGAATTTCCACCGACGCCCTGCAGGTTAGCAGTGCCGGGGGCGGGCGTTGTTAACCCGGGCCACGACCGATCCGGTATGGGATTCTTTAGATGAACGCTCATATTTGTTTGGCACAGTTTTTACGCCGGATGCCCTTCCTGACGCAACCCTCTGCATTTATACGGGCTTGGGACCGGCCTACAGATTGCACTGGTTTGTGCCCCCATAGGGCTGCATTCAAAATGTACGCAATATGATCGTTCATTATTTCGGTGCATACCTTTACCCCAAAGAATTACAAATTCAAATTCACATTCAACAAAGTAAACTGCTTGAAGTGAAACTAAATTGAAATCAGATTTGCATCATGGCATGCAAGTGTGCTTTCATAGCGTGTATATCGTCTCCATTCAAAAACATTTTAATTTCTTGTTTTTGTAAATGATTGAAACGCATGAACTTGACAACAATTATTCACGTCATGTTTCATTATCAGTAAATAATGGACATTTTTACAAGAAATTGCTAACTTTCACCTCGTTATTGATGACCCTGTCTGCAAATGGGTTGATTGTTTTGGGAGATCTTGCCTCTCAATATCGGTAGTACTGGACGTAAAAACTAGGGATGATGGTTTGTTGGCCTTGGGTTGACATCCAAATGTACCAGCTATGGAAAAGTTTGTTTTCCTTGCTTCCAGTTGTTTGATATGTTTTTGATGTTTCATGTGAACCTCCAATGCCTTGAAACCTCTTGATCCATAGTTAATAGTATCCGGGGTTGTTGTTGATAAATGGCTTTTGCTTTGCATAGTAGAGTTTTAAGTTGCACATGAATAGTGTCGAACTGTATTTATTGATGTTGGTTTTCTGAAGTCATCTTGAGCCCACATGGTGATGTCCTTTACACATTGATGTCAGTTTCTGATGCAGGGATGCCCAGGGATCGAAGGTCACAGGCATTCAATGTTTTTGGACCAAATCATGACACCCACCTGTTCCCAATTAACTTGTTCACCTGTGGAATGTTCCAAGCAAGTGTTGGATGAGCATTCAAAACAAAAAGAAGCCAAGTTTTTTTTGTCATCTGTCCCAATTTTTTTGGAATGTGTTGCTGCCTTAAAATTTAAAGTTAATGGTTACAGTATTTGCTAAAAACACATTTTATTCACTAAATCATTAAACATTGTCTCGTAGTGTTGAACATGATCATCTTACAGTATTCTGTTTCTATTTGTGTTCAACAACGTCCCAACATCATTGAAATTGGGTGTGTAAATACAAAACTGAAAATGATACATTTCACTTAAAAATGAACGATGAATTGGTTTCCTCTTTTACATCTTTTTTTGTTTAACAGTTCAATTTAGGTGTTATACCACCGTCTAAAACAATAACTGGATGAGCCAAAATGTTCTTCAAGTACACCAAAACAAAACTGAGACAGGCTCATACTGGTAACTCTACTCAGGAAATTAATCCTTTCCAGAAGTTGTTTGGGAATTTTCTTCGTAAGTAGAACCACATTTTACATGTAAATTGCCTAATCCGTTCCAAATCTCCACCCCGCCCGAAAAAGCATTCAAAGTATATAATGTAAAGGGATGCTTAATGTCTCGACCAAAATTGCCTCACGGTCGATCGTATGACTGCGTCCCAAAAAAAAAAGATGGTAGCCTATCATCCATCTTATCGCTTAATTCGCGTGTGGCAGATACATCCATTGCACGCACATAAAGACATGTTCTAGCAAGCGGGCCTCCTATTTACGGTCTCTATTTCGCTTTCTCCACAGCAGTCGCAGTCTTCATGCATTTTAGAGTAATTCCTATTTTAAATATTTCTTGCACTCAGTTTTAAGTGTTTAAACACTTTTTTTTCCTGTTTCTAAATGCTTTTAATCATGTAAACCACAATGAGTTACCTTTTGAATGAAATGCGTGGTATAAATAAATTTGCTTTGGTTGGATTAAATTCACAATGTGCATATAGAAGCAAGCTGCATTTGGTTGATCACAAACTTTTCTATAGAAGCAATTTCAAACAAATATAAATAGATATCCGTTTAAACTTGCGATTACTTGGCTTTCAAAAACATAAGGCTTGAATTTAAAAAAAAGAGGAATTTTTTTCATCCTGTTATCAAGGTACAATTTTATCCACCATCTCTGTCAGAACACTAGGGGGCACGATGTAAAAACATTGCATTAAAAAAAAGGGAAGAAAAGTACACAAAGATGAATGTACAGTAGTTTCATGTCTAATAGATAGCTAAGATAGGCTCCAACACGCCTGTGACTAGTGAGGATAAGCAGTACAGAAAATGTTTACAGAAATGTATGGATAGATGGGATATGTTCTGATGGATTGGTAAATCCATCCATCCATTTTCTTCACCACTTATCCTCACAAGGGTCGCGGAAGTGCTGGAGCCAATCCAAGCTGTCATCGGCCAGGAGGCAAAGTACACCCTAAACTGGTTGCCAGCCAATCGCAGGGCACATGGAGACAGACAACAGTCGCACTCACAATCATACCTATGGGCAACTTAGAGTGTCCAATAATGTTGCATGTTTTTGGGATGCGCGCTCAACGTATTGGCCACACCTGAATCAAGCGACGAGGTGGATGATAGTGTAACATATTTTTTTTGTTGTTGTTTTTTTTGGGGGGGGGCGTGGGGGGGCACGCCGTCACACTGCCTCGCGGTCATCGCATTGAGCACCCCTGGTGTAACTAAATTTCCTTTGACATGGCTCATTATGTTGATGACTTTCGACGTAAATACGTTCGCAGTGCGTGAAGCAGCTTTTTGCGCGTTTGGCATCACTTCCGTAAATGCCCACGCACGTGATTTTTCTTGTTCAGCTGTGCACATTTTTCAGAGCAAAGGCGTGTGGTAGCGCTCGTCAAATGTGAGTGACTGTACTTCAGCATTATGTTGTTACTTATATTTATCTGCAGGAGAACAGCAGATTGCACATATAAAGAGAGCGGTACAGTATTGGTATGTCAGTGATTTAGTCAAAGTAGCAAGTCTTTTCAAGTCAGTGAGTCCGAGGTGGTTCCAATTTTTTAATGTTAAGACTACGTCTATCAACTTCATTCCACTCACTGCATTAATAAAACCTTAATGATGGCAACGCAAAATCCTTCCTGAATGGTCTGACATGAATCAACAAAGGTATTAGAGACAGTCAAAGTCTACATTTTACCCACTTGGCCAATCTGTCCCTCTCCTTCTGAAGCAAGTGGGGCAGGTTAAGTACTTCTAACAGTACCTGACACTGTGTCTGATACTGTTGGCCAGGGTCATCAGGGAATGAAGTAAGCACTCCATTTACACTTCCAAGCAAACCACCACCCTAAGAGGTTCAAAGACAAACACAGATTGTAGAAGTAGTGTCAGCACTTTAGATCAGTTAAATCTGTTAAAACTAACCAGTTATCTGTGTAAAAGCACAGTTATTTAACATATCCTGTACTGAAATGTGTGTTGGACAATCTAAACACTGAAACCACGTTATTGTTAAGAACATTTTGTAGATACCGTAATTCCTGGCCTACAGAGTGCGGCTGTTTATAAGCCTCACCCAGTACATTTGTAAAGGAAATACCATTTGGGATATACATGGGCCGCAGCTGTGTAAAAGCCGCAAGTGCCCACATTGAAACACGAGATATTTACGAAGAAAGACGGTAATCAGAGAGTTTAACGCGAGTGCTGCCGCGTCAATGCCGCGCTAACAGGGCTGAAAAACATACTGGTAAAAATCACTGAGACACGGCAGTAATACGCTAGCGCAGCGCTAACAGGGCAGGAGCGGTAAAAGTCACTTCCTCGGCACATATAGAGCTCATGCACCTACGTCACCGAAGTCATGTGACTGGCCATATTAACTGTCTAGCAAAGCATATACAATGCTAAGTCTGTTGGAGACGGCACGAAAATATGTCTTATACCACGATGCCCAGAGTTTTGTCCGATACCGTTAAACATTTAGGTGATAAACAAATTTACATGGAAAAATGAGAGACACTTGGCATAGAGGACCTATATTTAATACCGAAGTTGATGTTTTCGATGATAAGAAAGTGGACTGCTAACCCGCTTCCGCTTGTCTTGGACAAGTGGATCTAAACATGTATCTGGTGAGTAAGTCATGGAATTTTACATGGAAGAGTTTGAAAGCGTAGAGAAGTCTGGATGCATACAAATACTTTGTTGCTGGATCCTTTCTCAATCAAGAATAAATCCCACATAGTGATGGAGCCACTGAGATTTTTTCCAATACAAATACAAAACTCGAATTCATTAACTATGATTGGGGAGAAAAAACGACACGAAGCGTGTTGCGGCCACACTTTAAACTTCGGAAAACCTCTCCATGAGAAACGTTTTTTTTTTTTTTTTTTTAAATATGCATTGTTCTCAAATTAGTACAATGCGTATTTAAAAAAAATAAAATAAACCGCTGGGATAAGCTTTGGCCCCAGTACACGAAAGTGTGATGCAGCCACACGTTAACCAACGTAAACATCACTGTGACCATCAGTTTATTTTCTTTTTATAAATACACATTGGACTCATTTGAGAACAATCCATATTAAAAGTCTGTCAGGGAGAGGGTTTACCGAAGTTTAAAGTGTGGCCGCAACACACTACCGTGTATGTTGGAGACGACTCCCTGTGTTTTTTGTTGTTGTTGTTCTCATTGTTCTCAAATGAGCCAACTTGGCATAATAAATACTTCTTGGGAATTTGAGATTGAAAAGAATAATTCCTACCGGAAATGAAGTGATCGCTACACAGTCGTGTGTATCTGGTTGGGCACCATCAATCACGTTTAATTGCCGAAATCCATCGATCTTTTCAGCTGGTATTCCATAAATTATCTCTTTGAATATCCATCTCATCTGTTGTAACAACCAATAGCACAACAAGTCCCAGGCTAGTGAATATTCTGCTCTATTTCAATGTCCCCCACACTGTCGAGCAGCTCTTTTTGACTGGCAATATGGCGCTGTGAAAATGGTGACGTCAAGTGCACGAGCTCTATATTCCACCGGTCTCACTCTTACCTTTTCAGGTCGAGTGCCCCCTTGCGGCCGTTAGAAAAAATTCCTAAATTAGCCCATTCACCGTATAAGCCACAGAGTTGAAAGTGTGTGAAAAAAGTCGGGGCTTATAGGCCGGAAATTACGGTACTTTGTGAGGAGAAAAACGGAAAATAGACTTAATACCTGCATGGAACACTCCATTACAGAGACGGCCATAACAGCATCCTCGATTGTCACTGTCTCTCTGTACATGAGTCTAGCATGAGCTGAAATCAATACTTCAACATGAGTGTTGTCGAAGATGGATCCTAATGTGCCTTGTTACATGGTACATGTTTTACTTGTTTTTCTTCATTCAATGGCAGAAGAAATATGCTGGATCGAGTTTAAATGGAAAGAAAAATGAATACATTATTTTAAAATGGCATGCTCACCTTCGGCCAGCCTGCTGAGACTCTCGAGCATGCGGATGGTTGTGCGTGCAGCACTGCGGCCTTGACTCTGCCTTTGCAGCTGGTAGTACCTTGATAAGATTGAGTTGGCCTCAATCGAAACCTGGGGCCGCAAACGCTTTATCAGACTGAAATACACCTTCATTTTCTCCATCGACCATAGGGCGGAGCTTTCAGAAGGAAGTCCTAAGAACCAAGATTGGGGTACAATTTTTAATACTTTCTTCATGCTTGAATTTGGAATTCAACATTTAATCGTGACAAGACAGGTTTTGCAGTGGTAATAGGCTGACCGATAAGGTTAGACTGAAAACCCCTTGGACCATTATGTCCACAGATAACATTGTAATCTGCAGTAAAAGCATGGAGCAGATGAAAGAAAAGAAAGGTGGAGGCATGCGCCGTAGAGGAGGGGAATGAAGATTACACAAAGTAATACTGAATATATATATACAGTAGAGAAAATACGTATTCGAACAACCTCCTACACTGCAAGTTCTCCCACTTAGAAATCATGGAGGGGTCTGAAATTGTCATCGTAGGTGCATGTCCACTGTGAGAGAGATAATTTAAAAAGAAAAGTCCAGAAATCACAATGTATGATTTTTTTAATGATTTATTTGTGTGATACAGCTGCAGATAAGTATTTGAACACCTGTCTATCAGCTAGAATTCTGACCCTCGAAGACCTGTTAGTCCGCTTTTAAAAGTCCACCTCCACTCCATGTATTATCGTGAATCAGATGCACCTGTGTGAGGTCGTGAGCTGCATAAAGACACCTGTCCACCCCATACAAATCAGTAAGACTCGAACTTGTAACATGGTCAAGACCAAAGAGCTGTCCATAGACACCAGAGACAAAATTGTACAACTCCACACGGCTAGAAAGGTCTACAGAAAAATTGCCAAGCAGCTTGGTGAAAAAAGGTCCACTGTTGGAGCAATCATAAGAAAATGGAAGAAGGCAAACAGTCATGTCAATCTCAATCGGAGTGGAGCCCTATGCAAGATATTACCTCGTGGGGTCTCAAAGATCCTTAGAAAGGTGAGGAATCAACCCAGGACTACACGACAGGACTTGGTCAATGACCTGAAAAGAGTTGGGACCACAGTTTCCAAGGTGACTGTTGGTAATACACTAAGATGTCATGGTTTGAAATCACGTATGGCATGGAAGATTCCCCTGCTTAAACCATCACATGTCAAGGCCCGTCTTAAGTTTGCCAATGACCATTTGGATGATTTAGAGGAGTCGTGGGAGAAAGTTTTGTGGTCAGATGAGAATAAAATGGAACTTTTTGGTCATAATTCCGCTAACCGTGTTTGGAGGAAGACTGATGATGAGCTCCATCCCAAGAACACCATCACTAATGTGAAGCATGTGGGTGGTAGCATCATACTTTGGGGGTGTTTTTCTGCAGATGGGACAGGACGACTGCACTGTAAAAAGGAGAGGATGACCGCAGTCATGTATTCTGAGATTTTGGGGAACAACCTCTTTCCCTCAGTGAGAGCATTGAAGATGGGTCGTGGCTGGATCTTTCAATATGACAATGACCCAAAGCACACAGCCAGGAAAACCAAGGAGTGGCTCCATAAGAAGAATATCAAGGTTCTGGCGTGGCCTAGCCAGTCTCAAGACCTTAAGCCAAAAGAAAATCTTTGGAGGGAGCTGAAACTCAATGTTTCTCTGCGACAGGCCAGAAACCTGTCTGATCTAAAGAAGATCTGTGTGGAGGAGTGGGCTGAAACCCCTTCTGCAGTGTGTGCAAACCTGGCCAACAACTACAGGAAACGTTTGACCTGAAAACAAAGGTTACTGTCCCAAATATTAACATTGGTTTTCAAATACTTATTTGGAACTGTATCACACAAATAAATAATTTAAATAAAAATCATACATTGTGATTTCTGGATTTTTCTTTTTAGATTATCTCTCTCACAGCGGACATGCACCTGCGATGAAAATTTCAGACACCTCCATGATTTCTAAGTGGTAGAACTTGCAATATAGCAGGGTGTTCAAATACTTATTTTCTTCACTGTAAAAAAGAGAGCGGTGGAGGGGAAGAGTGAGGCTACAGGGAGAAGAGATTGCAAGGGTTGTGGACTTCAAATACTTTGGGTGAACAGTCCAGAGAAATGGTAAGCATGGTAAAGAAGTGAAGAAACTGTTCCAAACAGACTGGAACAGCAGGTGGAAGGTGTCAGGTATCTTATGTCAAAGATGATTCTCTTCTAGGATGAAGGGCAAAACTCATAAGACTGTGGTGAAGCCATCAATGATGCACAAATTAGAGATGGTGGGACTGAAGAGAAACAGGAAGCAGAGTTGGAGGTGGTGGAAATGACCAAGCGGGGTGGGTCATCACGGATTGACACCACACCTGTGTGATGGTATCGAAGGGACTCGAGAAGGAAGGGGTAAGTGTTACACCAATGTCATCCTCCATGATTTGACTGGCTAAGTCTTCAATAGTTTCTGTACTGTTCTCTTCATGTGTTTTACTTCCAAAGTGCTAACATGAATAAACAGCCAGCCAAACTCCTTTTCAAGAGCCAGGAAGTGAGCATGCTTGCTCCTTTAATGACTTCTTAACAGGTCAAGTCGGGTGACAGAATGAAAATGGAGTGAAACTAGAAAAAGAAATACAAAACATACTAAACAGAATGCAATGTCAAATCAGTATGGAGTATAAACATCTTCCATTAGTATATGAATTAAACATTCACATTCAGTAAGTCTAAGCACAAACAGCAACAGCATTCTACTGAAGTGAGTAGCAGATACACATACTGCTGCTAGCTATCTCATGAGAATGAATACAACATGTAAAGTTACTAAATCAGTGCAGCTCACAAATATACACAAAGATACTGTTAAAGTTACTAACAATACTTCTGAAACATGTAAAGAACATAAATTACTCACAGCTATTGCTTTCTGACGGATTCATGCACAGGAATAAGCTGATTTCAACGTGCTACATCTTTCAACTGTTGACATGCTTTTTTTTTACCGTTTTGCTCAGCACTTCCTACTTCCTGTATTCTACAGTTTCAAAATAAAAGCTCAGCAATGCACTCTCAAAATTAACAACACAAACAGATCTTTTCTAATAAAATCGATCTTAACATATTAAACACTTGGGGCAGAACAGTTTCTCTTATTTTATTATCTGTGTTACTATACTGTTGTTCTTTCGGAAATAGCTGACTTAGCCACAAGATACTAGAGAGCTCCTTCCATAAATCCATTGTGGGTCACTCAACTTTCCTTTTCTTTTGCTGCTGGTAGCACTGCATTCTTTCTTTGTGCCCATGGCAAAGAAAGTACTGGAAATTATTTTATTTTAAAGCTGGAGAATCCCCCTCCTCGAGCCGTCACCTTATCGTGGTGGAGGGGTGTGGGTGTCCCGATGATCCTAGGAGCTAAATTGTCTGGGGCTTCATGCCCCTGGTAGGGTCATCCATGGCAAACAGGTACGAGGTGAGGGGCCAGACAAAGTAAGACTTCAAAACCACTATGATGACAACACAAATTAAATCTGGAGCCAGGCCTGGAGGTGGGGCCCGAAGGAGAGCACCTGGTGGCCGGGCCTGCACCCATGAGGATCGGCCGGGCACAGCCTGAAAGGGTGACATGGGTCCCCCTTCCCATGGGCTCACCACTTGTGAGCTGGGCGGTGGCCAAATGCGGGGACCTTGGCAATTCGATCCCCGGCTAGAGAAACCTGCTCTAGGGACATGGAATGTCACCTTTTTGGAGGAGAAGGAGCCCGGGTTGGTGTGTGAGGTCGAGAGGTTCTGACTAGATCTCATCGGACTCTCCTCTACACACCCCTTGGGCTCTGGCACCACTCCTCTTGAGAGGGGTTGGACTCTCCTCCACTTTGGAGTTGCCCACAGGGAGAGACGCCGAGTACGTATGGGTATACTTATTGCCCCCATGCCCGGGGCCTGTAAGTTGGGGTTTACGCCGTTGGATGAAAGGGTAGCCTCCCTCTGCCTGCAGGTAGGGGGATGGGTACTGACTGTTGTTTGTGCTTATGCACCTAACAGCAGTACACAGTACCCAGCTTTTTTGGAGTCCTTAGAGGGAGTGCTGGAGAGCACCCCTTCTAGGCAACTGGAGCTTTGGCCCTAAGGTGGTCGGTACCTGTCGTGGTGGCAACCCACGAACAAGTTGGTGGACACCAACAGTGAGGGATGCTGTCAAGCTGAAGAAAGAGTCCTATCGGGCCTTTCCGGCCTGTGGGAATCCTGAGGCAGCAGATAGGTACCGGCTGGCCAAACAGAATGCAGCTTTGGTGGTCGCTGGGGGGAAGACCAGGGCGTGGGAGGAGTTTGGTGAGGCCATGGAGAACGACTTCCTGACAACTTTGAGGAAATTCTGGTCAACCGTCTCAGAATGGGAACCAGTGCGACGTCAACACAGTGTATAGTGGGGACAGGGTGCTGCTGACCTCAACTCGGGACGTTGCGAGTCGGTGGTGAGAATACTTCTAAGACCTCCTCAATTCCATCAACACGCCTTCCCACGAGGAAGTTGAGTCTAGGTGCTCTGAAGCGGGGTCTTCTATCTCTGAGGTTGAGGTCACCAAGGTGGTTAAAAAGCTCCTTGATGGCACGGCACCGGGGGTGGACGAGATTTGCCAGGAGTTACTAAAGGCTCAGGGTGTTGCGGGGCTGTCCTGATTGACACACCTCTGCAACATCGCGTGGACATCGGGGACAGTGCCTCTGGATTGGGAGACTGGGGTGGTGGTCCCCCTTTTCAAGAAGGGTGACCAGAGGGTGTGTTCCAACTATAGAGTGTTCAAAGTCCTCAACTTCCCTGGTAAGGTCTACTGGAGAGGAGGGTCTGTCAGGAAGTTGAGTCTCTGATTCAGGAGGAGGAATGTGGTTGTCGTCCTGGCTGTGGAACAGTGGACCAGCTCTATATTCCCTCAGCAGGATCCTCGAGGGTGCATGGGAGATGGCCTGACCAGTCTACATGTGTTTTGTGAATACGAAGAACATGGGGGTTCTTTGGGAGAATGTTGTACTGAACCCACTGACACGAGCTGTTCGGTCCCTGTACGACCCCTGTCAGAGTTTGGTCCGCCTTGCCGGCAATAAGTCGGACTCATTTACGGTGAGAATTGGATTCCGCCAAGGCTGCATTTTCTCACAGATTTTCTTCATAACTTTTATGAACAGAATTTCTAGACGCAGCAGAGGTGTAGAGGGTGTCTGGTTTTGTGGTCTCAACATCGCATCTCTGTGCATGCAGGTGATGTGGTTCTGTTGGCTTCATCAAGCCGTGATCTCCAGCTCTCACTGGAGCGATTCGCAGTAGAGTGTGAAGCGGCTGGGATGAGAATCAGTGCCTCCAAATCCGAGACTATGGTCCTCAGTTGGAAAAGAGTGGCGTACCCTCTCCAGGTCGGGGATGAGATCCTCACCCAAGTGGAGGAGTTCAATTATCTTGGGGTCTCGTTTACGAGTGAGGGAAGAATTGAGCCGGAGATCGACAGACGAATCGGTGCAGCGTCTGCAGTGATGTGGACTTTGTTTCGGTTCATTATGATAAAGCTAAGTCGAAAGGCGAAGGTCTCAATTTACCAGTCGATCTATGTTCCTACCCTCACCTATGGGCAAGCTGTGGGTCGTGACCGAAAGTATAAGATCCCGGATACAAGCGGCCAAAATGAGTTTCCTCCGCAGGGTGTCCGGGCTCTCCCTTAAAGATTGGGTGAGAAGATCGGTCATCTGGGAGGGGCTCAGTGTCGAGGCGCTACTCCTCCGCATTGAGAGGAGCCAGATGACGTGGCTGGGGCATCTGATTCGGATGCCTCCTGGACCCCTCCCTGGTGAGGTGTTCCAGACATGTCCCAGCGGAAAGAGACCCTGAGGACGACCCAGGACACGCTGGAGAGACTATATCTCTTAGCTGGCTTGGGAATGCCTCTGGATCCCTCCAGAAGAGCTGGAAGAAGTGGGTGGGAATGGGAAGTCTGGATATCCCTGCTGAAGCTACTTCCCCCGCGACACGACCCGGAAAAGTGGTAGATAATGGATGGATGAATCTTGAGAAGCAATGGGAAATGTGCTCACACTATGACAGCCTACTTGACTCAAAGTTGGTCGTGGCTTGTCTAGTGCCCCCTCCTCCAACTCTAAGAATTGGATCGAAATCCGAGGCCTTTTTTTATGCTGATTCTTTGTTTGAGGTCAGATTTGTACAACCCCCGAGTTATTCGAATTCTGAGATTCCACTGCACTCGATAAGTCCATCTGTCGATGTTCCATTGAGCTTATCTGCAACCGTGTCATGGGCGTGAGACAGGCTACACTCTAAACTGGTTGGCAGCAAACTCCAGGGCACACATAGACAAACAGGCATTGGCACTCACGCTAACAAAGAATTTGAGTCTTCAGTCAACCTCACCATGTGTTTTGGGGATGTAGGAGGGAACTGGGGTACCCTAAGAAAACCAACGCAAGCACGGAGTGAACATGGAGATTCCACACAGGTGGTGGTGCTAAGAAATATGAGGCCACCAAGCGGCCATTAGTTGAAACAGTAATTGAGAATGACATTTTTACTTGAAAATGTGCAACTTTGCAATTTGTTAGATTTATAGCTAATGGATAATGATTACATCAAATTGGAAAAAACAACAAATAGCAATCATCATAACTATCTGCAGAATCTATTTTTATTCCTCAATATCATTCTGTAAATCATTCACTGAGTGTACTTCAATTCCAACCTTCTACTTCAAAGTATTAGTCATCAGCAGTGCAGTATTAGAATTAGTCATTATTTCCATAATGTATATTTAATAATTTGAATTTCATATTCTTTTCCCTACCTCTATCCTCCAGTATGAAAGAGGAGATGATGCGGTCCCAATCTGCGTTTCTGTTATCCAGCAGAACCAAAACCAGGTCAAAGCGACTTAGCAAAGGGCTCGCCAATGCCACATTAACCGACAGTGATTCGTTTGGGTCATACTGGCTTTTGGGGTTTGTAGCTGCCAGAATGGTAGCACGAGTGTTCAGTTTACACACCATACTGTGGAGAGAAGAAACAATGTAGAGGAGCACAATCATTTATTTGCACTATCACAGCTTTTTATTAACAATACAACCTTTGAGTGATGTCTATAGAGAAGGTAAAAATGGTTTATCTGTACTCAATTTGGTCAAACAAGTCATTACTGTTTTATCTATAGAATAACCTTCAACTTAATATCCTACCCAGCTTTAGCCACACTAATCGATTGTTGCTCCATAGCTTCATGGATGCTGATGCGGTCATGTTCTTTGATGCTGTTGAATTCATCAATACAGCATAAACCTCCATCTGAGAGTACCAGGGCTCCTGCCTCCAGATGCCAGTCACCTCCATCCTTCACTGCTGCAACAGTTAGTCCTACGCCAATTTACAAGATATTGTAACGGATTGGACATGTTGGCATCTTAAGTAGTCACATCCTTGTGAGAAAATCAAAAGCCTGATAAAGGTCGCATACCTGCACTTGTTGAACCAATTCCAGCAGTGAGCACAGAGCGAGGCATCATCTTAGCTGCATATTTTAAGAACTGAGACTTGCCTGTACCAGGGTCACCAACAAGCAGCAAGTGACATTCACCTTAGAAAAATTAATTTCACAGTAAGATACCAATGTGATGAGCATCAACATGATCATTTCCTTCATGGGACATAAACCCGTATCATGCAGCAGTTTCACGGATGGCAACGGCAATTTTCAGATGCCATTAGCTGTTTGAACTTGACATATACTTTTAATAGAAACATAAAACTGGATAAATACCCCTGGTCTTGGTCCCCGACGAATCTATTCTCTGTACTCCTCCAGCTAACACCATGGCAACGGCCAGTTTAATCACATACATGCCAAACACTTGAGGGCAAAGACTCAACAAGATCTGGTTCCTGCCTACAGATTGTGGAGATACAATGAAAACCATTGAAAAATAATTTAACACAGTAACTGAGAAGAATTCTTACCAGCTAATGGATCATATTTGTAGCACTCCCAGAATTGTTTGAATTCCTTTTGAACATCTTCTATGAGTAAGGAAGCAACACCCTGCTGGTTGTTGACTTCTATGTTGTTGGCTTTGAGAACCAGCTCCAAATCACAGATAGAACCATCATAAAAAGGTTTCCAACGCTGGCACATCACTCCATAAACAGTCACATCATCTCCTGGGTAGACAGTTAAATAAAAACACTAGCTCAGACAACACTAAACTAAATGGTGGTACACAGTAGTCCCTTGGTTGTCACGGGGGTTACGGTAATTTCTCATGTTTAATGGGCACCCACGTATAATATGATATATGAAAGTCTACACCTCTCTCATAACCTGTACGTCGCAATGGCATTTTGTAATGAAAGTGTAAAGCTTTTTCATAATCACTAGATGACAGCATACATTTCTAAAATGTGAAAGTTTTTCCATTTTCCACTATGCCTATTTACAATGCACACTATTGACCTTTGAAAATTTGGGGGGAGAAAAAATTACACATTACACACACGAAATGACAGTAAATTCCATAAAATCCGCACAACAGATGAAATCCTTAAAGTACTGGAGAAACCATTATCTACAGCATATTTATATGATTTTCAAAATTTCGATTTACTGTGTGCAATTCAAGGTAAATATGTTATACTTTCCAGAGGAGAAGTTACTGTATGTATTCGTCCATTTGAGTTCAATATCCACACTCAGCATTATCTCATTAAAATGCAGGTTGTGTGCCGATTCATTTACATGAAAGTCAGCCATAAGGATGTACACCGGGCATGTCGAAAGTCTGGCCCAGGGGCCAATTGCGGCTTGTGTTCAGATTTTCACTGGCCCGCGACCTCTGTAAGAAAATCAATTACATACGGCCTGCTTGCACTGTTGACTATTGTATAAAATACTCGTGTAAAAAAAAAAAAAACATTTTACATTTCACCAGTAACAGCAGCGCTGAGGCCACATCCTGGTTGCGCTTGACATCTGACCTCTAGTCATCTTTTCAGCACATACCATTTCAAACATGGTGATTGTTGCTAAAAATAATAATAAATTGACAGTGACTACCACTGATTCAAGAACTAGTGTAAATTGGGAGTATTTTTTTTTCTGAATTGCGCAACAACTGTCAGCCCTATTTGCCATGAGAATGTAGCTGTTTTCAAGGAAATCAGTGTCAAGCGGAACTACTAGACAAAACATGCTAACTATGACAAGCTTAGCGGAGACGAACGCGGCACAAATTTGAAACTGGAAGCTGTTTCACCAGCAGAGCAGCGCTTTTTCACAAGAGCCTTTGTCAAATGAACATACTACAAGGGCAAGGTACAAGGTAGCATCGCTGATGCCAAGCACTGGAAACCTTTCACTGAGAGTGAATTTATCAAAGACTGTGTGCTAAAACAGTTGAGAAAATTTGTCCTGAGAAGAAACGATATTTTACCAGGTTGCCTGGCTCTTAACACTGTGGTATAGAGAACTGAAGAAGTTTCATGAGATATTAAGAGAGAATTAAAGACAAAAGGAGGAGAGTTGGACTTTTTTTTTGTTCGCTTGCGATGAAAGTATGGACGCATGTGACAAGGCGCAATTACTGATTTTTTTTAGAGGAGTGGCCAGAGAAGACCAAACCAGAGGAACTATTCGTTTCTCTTTGTTCTGTCATAGATAAGATATAACTAGACTGGAAAAAAGTCATTGGGATGTTTACAGATGATGCATCTGTCATGTCTGGCGTGCGAGATGGATTGTCAACCCTTATCCACAACAAAGTCAGAAGGAGGCAAAGCGATTAAACGTCACTGTATTATTCATCAAGAAGTTCTCTACACATGAAATAGAGTCATGCTACGAAACCGGTGATGAAGGCGATCAACTATATTCGCTCCAAAGCTTTGAGCCAACGGGAGTTTTAAGAGTTTCTGCTTGACATCCAGGCTGAATAGGGATTAGTTGTGTTTTACAATGGCGTAAGATGGCTCAGTCGGGGGTCTGCACTGCAGCGCTTCTAATGCCTTATGGAAGAAATTGGATAATTTTTGGCAAAAAAAGGGACAACCAAAACCAGAATTATCTAATGTAACTAATCTGGTTTAAGATGGCAGATTTGGGATTTTTAGTTGACATAACACAACACCTGAATACACTGAAAACAAGCCTTCAGGGAGTTTCCAACAGAACAATATTTGTGCCCAAATGACAAGATATGTAGCTGACATACAGTATCATTGGCAGAGGGGTTTCAGCACCACTTTAAGGACTTTGCAGCTATTGAAAAGGACACTTTTTTCCTCTCCTGTCTCCATGGAGCCCGATAACGCTCCAAGTCACCTGAAGCTGGAGCTCGTTGAGTTTCACTGTGACGCAGAGTGTCGCAGCCAGTACCAACAGCTCTCGCTAGTCGACTTCTGCCACCAGCTGGATGGAGGCAAGTTTCCAGAGATTCGAACAGTTGCGACGAAAATGCTGCGCTTGTTTGGCTCTACATACTTGTGTGAAAAGACATTTTCGGTCACGAACATTACCAAGAGGCGTGTAACAACAAGACTAAGTGACTCTCTCCTGTGTGAATCAAACAATAGTCAATGAACCAGAGCTGGACTACATTGTGCAGGAAAGATCTTTGTTTGACATGAGTGGAGGAAAGATATGTTTGGTTCTCTTTGGTGAATAAATTCTAAAATATCAGATTTTTTTTAATATGAGCAAAACCACTTTAGAAAATGCACTGGGCACAGTTTTGAATTTAAAAGTTTATAGTGAGCGTTTAGTTTCTTTCGGCTTGTCCCTTTCGGGGTTGCCACAGCGTGTCATCTCAGATGAACGCACATATATGTTTGGCACAATTTTTACGCCAGATGCCCTTCCTGACACAACCCTTCTCAAGTAGTGGAGGCCCCAGTGGGATATGAACCCACAACCCTGGTGTACCAAACCAGTGCTCTAACCACTGAGCTCCGGGGCCTCTTATAGTGAGTGTTTAATAGTGACTAATAAGGTATATAAGATATTGGGTACATATAACCTTCCCCAAAGTTTTTTTTCCCCAGACAGATTTTTTCTTAATTTCTTTAGGGTCAAAAATTTAGTGATTTTGGTTAAAAACTTGAAAATGAAAAAAATTTGTATGGAAATGCCAAGTCTGCCATCTGAAAATAATAATTTGTTTGTATATGTTATTGAGTCAAAAAATGTTGGATTGAATGGTCGTTCCCTGCACATTTTGACCTAACAAAATCTGGCCTTCATGGCAAAAAGTTTGGACAGCCCTGATGTACACCGATGCACAATACACTCAATAGTCAAATAGCCACCAGTACTTCCTGAACCACAAATGTGCAAGAGTGTAACAGCTTTATAGAGATCATCCCAATCTAAGAGGCTCTGAATCTGCAATCCGTGAATTGCCATTTTACAAGGAAATGTTTTTTATTTCTTAATTTATTTCTTGGATGCATCTTTTGACTTGTCAGACCAATTACACAAATTGAAACTAACTTACAGAAAGTTTAAATTGCTTTGGCACTTCAACTTGGGTTTCCTACCTGACTTACACCTGTCCACAAGGTCATCCTCCAGAACCACAACCATAGAACGAGGAATACTTCCCACTGACAACCTCTGCACCTGCAATTTGGATGATGAATGAAATTACTTGTTGAGCGAACAGATGGTATGAAAATACATAATTGAGCTTACCTGCTCTTGTATTTTGATCTCCTGGTAATCCCTGCAGGCAGCGGGCTCAGAACCTCCTGACAGACAGCTGAAGTTGCATGAGTTACAGCCATCAGTATTGGGGCAGGACATCGGTGGGACAAAGGAATAGAATTGCTCAAAGTCTGCTTGCAGAATGAAAACATGACGACACTTGGTGCATATGTAATTACGCTCATATTCCAGGACCTATGAAAGTGGGAGGAATAAGCACAGATTGATGAACCTGTAAGCAACAATAGACCCAAAATAACACCCATGGTTACACATGTAGGTTGAAATAACATGTTGGCCCTTTCATGCCCTAACTTGTGGGTCCAGTCCCCCAATCCAAAACATGTAAATTGGGTTCACTGAACACGCAACAAATTGTCTACTATCCTGGGCAACCCACGTCTCACCCAGTTGGATACCTAATTTTCTATCAGGTGTTATCTTTTCCTAATGCTGCATCTTCGTAATCTTAACTTCGATTTCGTTTAACATAATTAATATACAACAAAGCCACAAATCAAACATTAGCAATCTAAATGTGGCATAGGACAATAATAAAATGTAGTCTTTGTACTTGAAAAACTGAAATTTGGATTGATGGCAGAATGTAACATTTTGATGAAGCAGAAAAAACAAGCATCAAAAAGTGAAACTGTAAAATGTCTACCATTTCCCTATGTCAAATATTTTCTATATTACCATAATAAACAGTTGGAACTTTTCATGAGACAGTGTAATTTCAGGTAACTATTGAACACTGCACAGAAAGTGTTATGCCATACCTTGGCAACACTGGTACGTATAACAGTTGCAGTGACAGACAAGAAATGCCCAACATCCCTGGACCGGGGAATTGTGTCTCTGGTAAGCTCGGGACAAACTGGTAGGCCTGTACACATGAGAGAGATAACAGTTCTTGCTGTCTACTTTGAGATTAAAATATAAAAGGGAATTAAGTCATGGATTGCTACAGCCAGACTGTTCTACAGTAAATCATTTTGTGGCTTGTCAAACTTTGAGTTTAAAAAAAAAACTGCATTAGTTTCTCCTGTATTTTAAACAAATTTAGAAGTTAAAGATATGCTTTACCACCTGAGGGTCGCCGGTTCATACTCCCAAACCCCACCACCCTCTCCCCAGAGCCCATGCGTTTGTTGTGTCCTGGAATAAGACACTGAACCCCATTTGCCAATGAATGAATGTGGTTAGTTGTTTGGTGGTGGTTGGAAGGTCAATAGGGACATAATGGTAGCCACGCTTATGTCAGACAGCCATAGGGTTTAGCTTAGGACTGAATGAATCGTGTGCAACTATAATTCTTTGAAAAGTGCGATATGAGACAAATGCATTATTATAATCACGAACATACAGACAGGTTTAATAATTAGTTAATTAATAACAAATGAAATTAGTTTTAGGTACATTAGTGAATTGGGATGAGTCCATTTTTATGCATAATGGGGTGAGGGGGGCGTCTTATGAGAATGAAAACAATGAACTTTAAGAAAACAGAGCAAACCCATTGGACAGTAAACGCTCTCTACTTGGCGGATCACCTATTGCGGATTCAGTGTATCGCGGATTTCAGAGAAAAGAAAAAAAAAAAAAAAAGCCTGATCGCTACATACCAATGCGCCATCCCTGGCGTGACATCACGGACCAATGAAGCAAAAATACATTTAATATATTTACAATGCAGCAGTCACTCACATTTGAAAAATTTACGGGTGTGGTCAGTCATGCCCGCAGATATAAAGTTACAGGTGCAGTCCACCAGTCATGCCTGCAGATATAGAGTTGCGGATGCGTGTTCTGTTTGTAATTATGAGTGTACCCCTTTAAGAGCAGAGGGGGGAGGTGTCAAGAAAACTAGGAAGTAGAACGCCTGTCAAATAACTGACTGCTGCGGCATCTCCAGCAAGACAACATGGACCAATGAAAAAAAAAAAACACTTACCCCTACAGTTTTTCACTTTTTGTGGGTGGCTGTGGTACTAATTAACTGTGAAAAATGAGGGATTACTGTTCTGTTTAAAAAAAAAAAAAACTCACTGAAATAGAAAACAGATTTCCATTAAGGGTGAACAACACATTTGTTGTGAGGATACAAACATTCCAGACCCACCTGCAGTCAGAAAAGTCTCTTGTTCTCTGTTCTTGTTAGTTTATTTGTTCTTTGTTCTGAATGTCGTACCAGGGCGGCACCAACTGCCGGAGACAAATTCCTAGTATGTTGTTACACACTTGGCCAATAAAGCTGATTCTGATTTATTCACTTATCCTCATTGCTGGCAATGGGAATAACATCCCCAACAATGTGGCTGCTACTCGCAAGTCTATTTCGTATATATTGCTGTTTGTACTCTGAAATCACTTTGCCCTCTCTTTCTCCTATTACATAAACCCTCTGAAGCCACAATGATGTGGCTAACCTCAAATGCATCATTGGCGTATTGTTAAACAATTATGAGAAGAAACGTTTCAATTTGAGGTCCAGCACCACAATGGTAAAGGCCCACCTTGACGCAATGCTGCATTTTGAATGCCTATACACAGCATTTAAATTTTTAAAATGCTGTTGTCAAGTAAGTTTCCATACCACGTATAGCAATGGAGCAAATAGATAGTAATTGGCTTGTGTGGCTTGGGTTCATGTGTTGAGCTGAGCCCTAGAAGCAACTCTCAAATTGAACACCAGATGTCGCCAAACCAAATTATACTTGATTAGATCTCCAGCACGGCAAAGGTCTCTCTAATAAACGTAGCCTTCCCACTTAGCATCTCACCGCATTACATACATATACCAAAGTCAGTAACGTTAAAAACCCAATTATTTTCATATCTTTGTATTACATACATATACCAAAGTCAGTAATCTTAAAAAAAACAATTATTTTCATATCTTTGTATTCACATCTTGTTTTTGACAAAAAGACATCAACAAGATGCGTTTCAGCAGCTGTTCACACCCTGCGGATTTCAACGTTTTTTTCAACGGCGGAGCACAGCTGCCTACAAGTGACAAACAGGATGTTTGCAGCATCGCTTGGTTGCTGAACAGGAAGCCTGTGACACCCTTGAGTTACCACACAGGATGTTTGCAAGCAACTAATCCCATTTTTTTAAATTACTATGTTTCCATTTAACCATTAGTGAAGAATATGATGCTTTGAAACTGCTTTGTGTAAAGAATACAACCTGTGTATAACTGTCTTTCTCAGACAAGGCAACACAAGATGTGCGACCAACGAGAACAAGCCTGTTGAATGCATGAGAGAATTGTATTTACAAGAATGTTGACACATTTATCGCTATTGCTTAAGAACTAGAATGAAACTTATATTGGTGATATCTACAGGATGAACCTGTTGGTCGTTGATGTAAAGGGAAGTGACAGTTAAGTTTGCGGGCGCCTTGCCCTATTTTGAGTGAGCTAATGGGGGCATAAATGTTCCACCCAAAAGCTATAAAAGCCTTGGATACGGAAGTTCGAAGCTCTTTGTTCGTTTTACACTGGCAAAGAGACAGGCCTTTCTGCAGGGAGTAATAGTCGTAGGACAAGCTGGCGGGGAGAAGTCTTCGAGCAACTTGGGATGCTTATTTTTTACTTCTTCATGTTCGATTGGGAACTGGCAAAACAACTACTATAAAAAAGTAATGGCAGGACAATACCAGTGATATTACGTGGTTACCTAAGAAGGGAAAGTTGGCTTCACTAATCCTAAAATTCCTTATTATTACATTAGGCTTCGAGCTTTGTAGGACTGGATCACCCCTAAAAGGCTCACTCAAAAAGGTATAGTTTCCCGATTTTCTAATGCTTTTAATCTTACTTCATTTTTATTAATTTTTACTACTTTTATTATTTACTTTATCCAACTTACCATCAGTATCATCGTATTAATCATTTTTCCGTTTATTGATTTATGTTCAATTAACATTGAATTTTGCCTTAACATTGCAATCGTACCCCGCGACTGGCGGTAGTAACTGTCGAGTAATGAATGTTATCTGAACAATTTTTATCATTCTATTAAATACTTAAACTTTCATTTTCATCTATTTTTGTCATTTTTATCATGAGTTGTCTCATTTTTACCATTCAACCATTAAAGATCGAGTCTCAATGACATTAACATCATCTAGTCGAAAATTCTATTTGAATCAGTCACTCATTGATAAACTCCGGCTTAATATAAAAACAAATCCGAACGATCCTAACAAGGATTGTTAAATTTACTAGGTCAATGACAAGTGCAATCGATTCATAAGAGATAAAGCTTCTGTAAAAGCGGAGCGATCACTTTGTCACCCTTTTCCTTAGTAAGGTTACTCGATAAGGGCTGATAAGTGAGGGCAGACCTGATTGGCTTAGTTCACCTAGGCGAATTCATCTCAACACCGACTTGAGAAGCTCCCGTCCCCGTTGGCTGGGGTAAAGGGGTAGCTGAACCCTTTAATTAGAGAGTCGGTCAGGACATTTCTCCTGATTAGTCCTGCAGATAAGCGGAATCTGACACTGCTTAAAAAGGCTTTTGCAGACAGGCAAACACAATGTGTGTTTTGTGCCTCCCTGAACCCCTGCGACTGACTCATCAAACCACTGCGGTTTAATCAAACCAAGGATGAGAAACACTTCTACATCAAGCAGAGCCAGATGAGGCGGTTAGGTTGCCTTCTTAACGTCACTTAGCGGAGGTATTTTCAGGAACATTGCAAAGAGGGACAATACATTTAAAATGGAAAAACATCTCTGGGCTAATGACTCAACTCACTAATCACAAGCGACATCCCCCCCCCCCCCACCCCCCCAATTAGAAAACAAAAGCAGGGTAGCCAACAACCTAAATAGCTTTTACTGCAGATTTGAAATAGACACTTCCACACCACACACCCACCAATCGCACCACCTTCCACTCCCCCATTTAACATCTATGAAGGGACGTTAGACAGATCTTCAAAGAACAAAAGACGAAGAAAGTGCCAAGCCCAGACCTTGTGACCCCAAGATTGTGTCCCTTCCCCTCTGCTCTTCTCTTCTACACCACGAAGAATCCAACTGTCAAACTCTTGAAGTTCGCAGAAGACACCATGGGCATAGGCCTCAAACACTGTGAGGGCTCTGCCTATCGACAAGAAGTGGCGAGACTGGCACTTTGATGTGGTCAACACAACCTAGCGTTTAACACTCTAAAGACTGTAGAGATGTTTGTGGACTTCAGGAGGCATCCTTCATCACACCTGCCCCTGACGCTGTCCAACTGTCTTGTGTCAACCATCGAGACCTTCAAGTTCTTGGGAATTACAGTCTCAGAGGACCTGAAGTGGGAGACAGCACCAGTCTACACACTATTAAAGAATTGCACGCAACTCGAATTAGGTCCAGAGAGGGCAGGATACTTTTGGACCCTCCACACCCCGGTCACCAGCTCTTCCAGGTCCTTCCGTTGTGAAAGCGCTACTGATCAATGCACGTAAAAACCAGCAAGCATTCAAACAGTTTGTTGCCTCTGGCAACTAAGTCATTAATTTCTTGATCAGCGAACCTACTATTTTCTGCCTTGTGCCATTGTTGGGACACTTCCTCACATCCTCCAGGTCCAATCAGAATTAGTAATATATTTTGTAGACTATTGCACGTTTTGTCACTTTAAACTGCTGCCTTTGCACAATTGTGATTGGATTGGTCTATATTTGTAGACTATTGCACGTTTTGTCACTTTAAACAGCTGCCTTTGCACAATTGTTAGTACATTGGTCTATAAGGGGAACCCCGAACGGGTAAAGGAACTCTGTACAATCTTAACACACTGAGGGACGTTGACACACTCTTACCTGTTCTAAATGAAGAAGACTTTACAAATCTTGCACATCTGTGACTAAACAGGAATAGTTCCTATAAACACAAACGTCTCTTGTTCTTTGTCACTGTTACTTTGTTTTCTTTGTTCTGAATGTTGTACCAGGGCAGCACCTACTGCCGGAGAAAAATTCCTTGTGTTTTTACACACTTGGCCAATAATCCTGATTCTGAATCCTCTACCAAGTGGAGGCCCTGGACAAGACCCAGTAGACATTGGAGAGATTATGTCTCTTAGCTGATCTGAGAGACTCTGTGATGCCCCTCAAACAGCTGCAAGAATTGGCTGTAGAGAGTCCGTCTGCCCTTTTCTGGTAAGATGCTGCCCACATGACCCAATGATAGATAAATGGAAGATGATGGATGACTGGTACCATCAAGTCGATTTTGGCAACTTACCTGTGATACGTGCATGGAGGGTCTTTTTCATTCTTGGCTCTTTTGGGCATTGCACATACAAATGCTCAACAGAGGTATTCTTTGACATCTCAATGGCTGTTTTTTGCAAAACATTGTCAAATATTGTCAGGACATCATTGGGATAAACATTGAAATAGTCACCAATCTGTGGGCAAACAAACACAAATACATTAAGAAATATACTCACACTGATATATATTATTGTGCAGTAGCTACAAAGGTAATCCCAATTCAGGACACTCATTGTGAAGTAATTTGCTCAATGTGTGTGTTTTTGCAAGGTTTCTGTGTGATAAAAAAAGATGCTTTTTTTTAGTATCATTAACTGTGTATTTCTGCATAATAACGTGATTATTCATTAGCGCAGTTAACAGTGTGTTCCTCACACAGGTTGTGAATTGCCGAGGACTTAAGACTAGCCTTTCATACAGAATAAGTTAGGATAACATAAAGTACCTGTACATTAAATCATACTTATACGAGATGCAGATGTACTCCCCTTCAAACGTATTGGTACAGTGGACCCAATCATTGTGTACGTAAAACTATAGGAACATGTGCATTTTATGACCTATATGTGTCCTTTTAGAATTGGCAGAAAAATGGCAACATCCATAAATTACATGATTACATAAGAGAGGACAGAAAAGGGCAGAACTTGATGTGGGAACTTAGCAAGGCAGTGCTAGTGATGAGTGGAATGGTGACATGTTTTATAGTATCAAAACACCTGCAAGAACTTGTGAGTTCAAAGATTAAGCAATCCAAGTCTTTGTTTATGGAACGTATTAGTGAATGAACACCATATCACATGCATGTTAGTTAACTGGTGTACCGAGTTTCTGTGACAGTACATAGAGGGTGGGCGAGGGCCAGATCCCTCCCACCCATGGGGGGGTGGGGGCAAAACAGCAAGCTCATTCTGCTGGGAACAGACCCAGGGGGACCACTGACTTAAAAAAAAAAAAAAAAGACTGGATAGCGCATATATATGTAGCGGTGTGTCGATTGTGTGAAGCCAGCCAGCCAGGGACATCCATGTATGTTTTATTTAGAAATACATTTCCACAGAAGTCCCAAGTGTTAACACTGAATATGTAAATACATATTCACAGCCATGAAACTGGCGATTAACACAGGTCGGCATGGTTGTTTTGGGAGTATCAAGATGGTGGATATCTGCTTCTGGCGACTTCAGCTACGATGGCCAATGCGCTATCCAGTCTCTTTTTTTTAGATCAGTGAGGGGGACGCCACTCACTCCCAAGGAACCTAGGCTGTCCCGCAGCTCAACAAAACCGCCTACACCAATCGCAAAGGGAGGGGCAAGGGTACCGGACTGCCAAATTCAGAAAGAAAAACAAACGTACAGCAACATGTGTATAAAATGAAGGAAAAAATATTTGTCAAATATTGTGAATAAATATATTTTAGCTGTGCTGTCCAAATACAAAAGAGCAAAATACAATACATGTTTTATGTTACATTCAATATTTTAGTCCATGTATATTTACCTCCATATTGGCTTCGAACAATGTCATTGCATTGATAACAATAGGTTGATGACTGTCGTCACTGGAGGCTGCACTGAACTTGATGATATCATCACGATGATGCTCTGTGATATAAGATTCGAAAATCTGGGTAATCAAAGCCTCTTGCGCTGCATTTATTGCCATGTTCAATAACGATCCACCTGGAAAAACAGATTGGGAAAATATTATGCTCTTCAGTTTGTACGACACAAATTCCACGTTTGTTATTACATTAAATAAAAAAATTAATCTGATTCTGAAGTACAATGTGGCCCGTGAGAAAAATGACTTTGACACCCCTGATTTACAGTGATTTCTGGGGGGAACCGTCATAAAAGTGGTGTAAAATCATTTCCAATGACATAGTCTAGTTAGAGGAAGGATTTTTGAATTGTTTAGGAGAATACGTACTCCGATACTAGAATCGTTCCTGAATTTTGCAGCGTTGTAAAGATTATAAATGTATTTAACTAAAAAGAACTGTAAATAGTTTACATTTCTTGGAAACCGATACAAAATCTGACCTTTGTGTCACCCAGTCGAAGCGCATCTCGTTATGTCTAACTAAATACTAACCACCCACTTGATGATAATAACGACTGCCAATTCAGCTAAAATTAGAAACGGGAAAGCAAAGACCTCAAATAACAACAGGTTTCGAGGTAAATATCAAATTTTCCGCTTCTTCTTCTTCTTCTTCTCCTCTTTCTTCTTCTCCGTTTGCTTCATCTTCTTTTTCTCCTTATTTGTTGGCGGGTGGCATTGAATTTAAAAATGCATTACTGCCATCTCCTGTCCTGGAATGTGGGTCAGAGTACGTCAACATGTTTTGCAGACTAATTTAAAATTGTGTGCCATGTTCAGTGTGAAAATAAATACTGTACCTCCTGTAAAAATGTTTTACGACAATGAATAAGCTTCAAAACCATTACTTCAAAAGACTGGTTTGTTGGAACCTTTTTTCCCCATGTACTGTCACAACTTAATTTTTTATGTACTTATATACTATTTACAAAGGATGCATAACTGAATGGTGCACACTCACCAATTCGTCATGCTTTTGAAATAAAAAATGCCCGGATGACACATAGTCTGATTCGTGTGGGCCCAGCCGATGACCCTCCCCCTCAGTGGGGGCACAACAAACAACCTATTGGTGGGGCATCCAGCCGAGCTGGGAGTGTCCTTCAGTGCCTCCTTCACTTGAGTCTCTATCTCCCACATGAAGATCGAGACGAAGGAGGATTCCAGGAGTCCGGCTTCAGCTCATATATCCGCAAAAGGGCATCGGGTTTGCCATTGTTGGTCCCTGGTTGGAAGGACATTGTGAACTGGAAACGGGTAAAGAAGAGTGCCCACCTGGCTTTTCGGCCATTAAGCCTCTTGGCAGACTTGAGGTACTCGAGATTTTTGTGGTCCGTCAGTACTAGGAACGTAACCTGGGACCGCTCAAGCCAGTGTCTCCATTCCTCCATAGCGGTCTTGACCACGAACAACTCCCAGTCACCGACGTCGTAGTTGCGCTCCACCGGAGTCAACCTCTTGGAAAAGAAGGCACAGAGGTGGAGTCTCCCTGTCCCTGGCGCTCCTCTGGGAGAGGACTACCCCTATCCCAGAGTCCGATGCGTCCACCTCATCGACGAACTGTCTTCCCGGGCTGGGCAGGATGAGGACTGGGGCTGACGTGAAGCCGTCCTTGAGTTTGCTGAAGGCCGCCCGGCAGGCAGTGTCCCACTCAAAAAAGTTGTGGGGAGAGGTGAGCGCATGTAACGGGGCAGCTATGTAGCTGAAGTTTCTAATGAACTTCCAATAAATGTAGGCGCATCCGATGAACCTTTGAACCTTCTTGTGGTTCATGGGGGTGGGCCACTGAAGAACAGATTCAACTTTGCTGGGGTCCATGCGGATCTCCCCCTTCACTAGAATGAAACCCAGGAACGTGACGAAAGGCTGGTGAAATTCGTATGTCTCTGCTTTAACATAAAGGTACTGCTGCAGAAGTTGCTGCAGCACAGCTCGGATGTCCCCGACGTGGGAAACCTCCTCTGGAGAGAAAAATCAGAATATCGTCGAGATAGACAAAAACATGTTTATTCAGCATCTCGCACAGAACATCGTGAATGAAATTCTGGAACATCGCAGGTGCATTGGTGAGCCCAAACGACACCACCAGGTATTTATAGTGACCCGTGGGCATGTTGAAGCCAGTTTTCCACTCGTCCCCCTCCCTAATGCGCACCAGGTGGTATCTGTTTTGTAAGTCCAATTTGGTGAAAACCCGAGCCCCTTGCAGCAGCTCGAAGGCCATGGCAATTAGGGTAAAGGGATACCTGTTCTTAACAGTTATGTCCTTTAGGTTTAGTCGGTAGTCGATGCAGGGGCGCAGGGTTCTGTCGTTCTTATTGACACAGAAGAAGCCGGCTCCAGTGGGTGAAGATGAGGGTCAGATAAGGCCTGCTACCAGCAACTGGCTCCACATAGTCCCTCATGGGTTGGTGTTCCAGACTTGTAAGAGAAAACAGTCTCCTATGCGGGGGTGAAGTGCCGGGCAGTAATTCAATGGCACAGTCATACGGCCGGTGAGGCGGAAGAGACTGACCCTCTGCTTCGGAAAATACTTCTATTTAATCGGAATAGCATGGAGGCACGAGTGACACATCCGAACCCGGTTGCCTTTCTATCGTGGGTGTAGGTGTTTGTACGCGTGTGTGTGCGCGCGGGTGTTGCCTCTCTATCGTGCGTGTACGCGTTTGTACGCGTGTGTGCGCGCGCGGGTGTTGCCTTTCTACAAGTGTTTCAATAGACTTAACGTTACAAAGATCTTTGTTTACCGAAAAAGCTATCCAAATACTATATTGTATGCTTGTCATATCTTCTGAATAATGTGCACTATGTTTACATGTACAGTTTTACAAAGGATGCACCGGTTCCTTTTTGTTAACTACGACTGTGTCTTTTGAAGTATATGATATGGATATTTATTGAGATAAATCAGTTCAAACAGTATCAGCGTTAGTAGATACCAGGGCGGAGGCCTCAATAATTTATGGAAATCCAGAAAAAATGAAAGGACCCCTAGTACCATTAACAGGACTAGGAGGAAAAGTGATTTATGGAAAACATGTAAACTTACCTTTGAAAATAGGAAATATGCCTATAAAAACACATATGGTGATTATAACCCCTATCCCAGAGTGGATAGTGGGCAAGGACATATTAGCCGGAATGACACTTTATTTGACAGCCGGGAGATTTGAATTCGGAGCAAATCCATTGAAAATACATGCAATATTGGTGGGTAAAGTAAAAATGCCACCTTTTCCGATACCACAAGCTACACAGGTAGTTAGTCAAAAGCAATACCGGATACCTGGAGGACAGGAAGAAATTTCAGCGACCATTAAAGAATATTTAGAAGCTGGTGTATTGAAAACAGTGACGACAAACTGGAACAATCCGTTGTGGCCAGTCAGGAAATCAGATAACTCTTGGAGGATGACAGTAGACCATAGAGGATTGAATAAACACACACCTGCATTGACTTCCGCAGTGCCCGACGCAGTGACAATTATAGAACGAGTGCAACATCATCCCGGAACGTGGTATGGGGTCATAGATTTGGCTAACGCATTTTTCACTATTCCTATTCCTGAGGATAGGATGAATCAATTCGCGTTTACCTGGGAAGGGCGCCACTACACGTTTACCAGACTACCACAGGGTTATTTACATAGTCCCACAATCTGCCACCGGGTGGTAGCAGAGCACCTGGAAAAGCTAAAAGTTCCTAAGGAAATAATGATACTTTAGTTGGGGATAAGAACAACAGCGATCATTTGATATGGCGAAGGAAGCGATACAGCAAGCAGTGTCACTGGGAAAAATGAGATCGGGACCGGTAGAGTTGCAGGTGTTGGCGTTAAATGAATACGCTAACTGGAGTTTGTGGCAAAAGCAAGATAGGATTCGTAAACCCTTGGGATTCTGGTCGAGAAAGCTCCCAGAAGCAGGCCTAAGGTACACACCTTTTGAAAAGCAGCTATTAGCATGCTATTGGGCATTGGTTGAAACTGAGGCTCAAACGGTGGGCCATGAGGTGTTAATGAGAACACATATACCGATTTTGATATGGCTTAAAGGTAACCCGACGACACATAGAATAGGAACCGCACAGGAAGCTAGTATTATCAAATGGAAATGGTATGTGTCTGAGCGAATTAAAATAGGGGAAAAAGGAGTCTAAAGAGTTGGCAAAGATTCACCATGTAGAATGGATCTATCACATTCCCAATTATCCGCAGGCTGCTGGGTTAATAGAGCGAATGAATGGAATTCTTAAGGAAACATTGAAAAAGCTATCTCGAAACAGAACGCTGGACAAATGGTGCAAAGACTTACCCGAGGCGGTGAATCAGATTAATAATAGACCGCTTGGATCGGGAATAACGCCCCTAATACGAATGATAATGGGGGTACCGGTACAAAATTCCAATGGGGAAATTAAAATGTGGAAAATTGATCCTCAAGCTGAAATTCCCGTACGAGCCACTCCAGGCTCAGCGGGATTGGATTTGAAAATCCTGACAAAAATCACTCTGGTTCCCAACGAAATCCAAATAGTGAAAACAGGATTGGGGCTCCAGTGTCCACCAGGGACATATGGACACATTCTACCACGAAGTGGGTTATCACTAAAAGGGTTAACAATTCAAGCCGGAGTAATTGATGCGGACTATCAAGGAGAAATTGGAGTGGTATGCAAATTATTAGCAGAACAGCCCGTTACATTGCAAAGAGGGGACAAAATTGCTCAATTGGTAGTGAAGCCTTGCCTTGTAACGAAGGTAAAAGAAATACCTAAACCTGTGGTGATAACCACCGGAGGGGAGGGAGGATTTGGCTCCACTGATTTGGCAGGGGCAAAAGTTTGGGTAAAACAGCCAGACGGTCCTCCCCGAGCAGCAGAAATTATTGTATTATTGTATTGTAGTATGCACTATTTGTCGTAATACAGATGCCGTGGTGGTATTTGCTGATTGGAAGACCATCAGGGAAGACCGAGGGCCCAAGAGGTGGCAGTGTCGTCTGCTGGGTCACGTGTATCCTTGTCCTTGGTGCCAACTCTGCTGCGCACTGACGGAGGGTGACAAATTGGAGCAGGTCCAGCGGCTCCACATAAGATGGAAAAGCAGTACCCAGGACCGTACTCAACGAGACTACACCTGTCCATCTTACCGAGCTTGCGGCGTGGTAAACGTCACCAGCAATTGTCAGATGTAGAAGTGCAAAAGGTGCCTTGGAGGAAAGGACATCCCGGTGGTGGAACGAGGATGCAACTAAACCGTCACTTCAGTAGTCCCCATGTGCCACTACAACAGGACGACCAAGACCTGCAATGAGCAAAACTGGACGAGGTGGACGATTACCGTAAAAGAAAACCTGTTTTTTTTTTAACAGCACTGAAATCTCGGGACGGAACACATTTTTGTATATAATGTGGGTGTTACCTTGGAAACCTAATGCTACAAGAACACACATAGCACCAGTCTTAGATACCTGTACACACATGGCACAAGCCAGGGTTAAAACCCGAGTGTACTGGGAAATAAAATTCTCCGATATACCACACTGTACACGAAGACGTAGAGCTTGGTACGATACTCTCTTAGGAGGAATGGGAACACTGTATGGTGTAGCTAATGCTGCAGATAATGAAGTAACCAGAACAATGTTATCTAACACAGGGCAACATGCATCAGAGGCTATACATCAGGTAGGGGTATGGCTTCCAAAAGCTATGATAGGGCAATTGGAAAACACAGGTGTTTGGAAAAAGGCATTTACGTGGGAGTTAAAATTATGGAATGAAACGTATGATGCGTTAAAGAATCTATCACATATAGGTAAATGGACAACCTGTGCATTGCAAATGATACATGCGGAAGCTCAAAAAGAGTGATTCCAGAGAAGAATGACAACGGGAAATTATCACGAATGGAGACGGGTTTGGAATATTGGTAGCAAACTTTGGTTACAGTTACACTCGGAGCGAACAAAATGCAACAGTACATATTGTGCTGGGTATTGGACTCAGTGCAATGTCTCTACTGTTAAAACGATATGTAAGTATCAAGTATTACCGGTGATTACTACCACAGGATTTTGGTTTCTACATCTGGATGGAGAGTGGATGGATGTGGGAACAAATACGACTTATGAGATGAAAATGTGTGACGAAACAGACAGAGGAATGGCGTGTACATTACAACAGGGACACAGCCATCCATGTTTAACCGACTCAGAGGCTGTACTTTGTGATCGGACTAGGGAGCCACGAAGGGAGATGTTGTGGCAAATCGGACCACATGCTCTATGTGTGGCAACAATGCAAAATAATTCACAAGTACCATCGGTTCCTTTCGTTGGTTGCTTATATAATGTGCACCTATGGCATTGGGGAAACCAGACGTATCGTTTGACGAATTACTCTGTGTCTAATCGGCTGACACAAGTACAATGGGATGTACTAAAGAATCCCTGGAACATCTCACTGGAGCGTTTCAAATGCGCATTGGAACAATCCACTGAAGTTCAGAAAATTATACAGTCACATACGTCTAACATCTCCAAGCTCATGGTGTCCACATTAGTAGCCAGCGGACGGGTACAACATGCTGCTAAAATAGTACAACAGTCCTCAGCCCATCACTGGTGGGACATCTTTTCAGGGATCTCAGTCACTGCTTGGAGGACTTTGGTGCCCCCTCTGATTCTGTTAGTTATTTTAATAGTATTGCTATCACTATGTAATCTGCTAACGTGTATCTACGTAAGACGTATCCGAGCTGAAGTGGAGTGGGTGATTATGCAACGCATGAGATGATTGTACGCCTTGAGAAAAGTAATGGACACTTCGGTGTCGAGAACTACACTGTTAAGTTGGTGCCTCACCCCACTCATATATACATTTATGCTAGATGGCAAGGATGTTTATCACATCAATTTATTCACAGAAACCTAACGTTGCGGGAATTATGGTCCATGTTCTTTCATGACATCATGAATCACACTGGAAATGGAATAGTGTTACCATCGACGTTTGACGGGTAGATCAACTAATATGTGAAGCCTCAAGAGTGGAATGAAAGGAGTGTTAATTAGTGATGCTTCCCATAACCGCTGAATACCCGAATGTATTCTGCAACCATGGTTATATAAGTTGTTTTTCACTCACCTGTTTTTCACTCACTTGTTTTTCTGGTCAAGACGTCTTGACCGTTTCACTATCGTGTTCGCATGCATACACTCACTTGTTTTTCGCATATAAGTTGTTTTTCACTCACTTGTTTTTCTGGTCAAGACGTCTGGACCATTTCACTATCTTGTTCACATGCATACCAAAGACGAACATTGTTGTGGGGTGTCTTGACAGTTATGGCTGCGTAAGATGTTTCTCAGAGCCTGAAGGACACACTTAGGTGTCAATAGTAAATCAAGAAACAATTGTTGTGGCGCCAGGTGGGACGGGTAGGCCACCCGTCCTTTCTCTCGCACGCAACTGAAAAGTATAATAGAGAGATGCAGAGTACAAACAGGCAGAGTCTGCTGCGGGTTTCGTACGGACGCCCAGCTGGTTGACAAGCGGACCTCTACCTGGGTGAACGGCTCTCCACCTTCTCAGCATAGGTAAGGGGCTCATATGATTGATTTCACGCAATGTCAACTTTATTTTGAGAACTTGCATTTGATCGAAATAAATATGCCAGTTATTAGGCTAAATAGCATTTGGGAACGTTGGTCTTTTGTTGAGTGTCGTCTTTGTCTCCTGAGCGCCGACCAGCACCGATCCTTTCAATAAAACAACGGGGTTGGACAAAAATGCATGATTCGGGAGACGTAGAAGCAGTTCGGGAAACGTATTTATTCAGTCCAGCGTCGGGGATCAGGCAGGCGGTCAACGGGAGCAGCAGTCACAAAGACATCAGGTGTAAGAGGCAGGTCAGTGGGCAAACAGGGGTGTGTACACGGGAGCTCAGGAACGGAATCACAAGAGTGCGGGAATGAGGTATGAGGCAACGATCTGGCAAAGGCCAGACCGTACAAGGAGTCCTATTTGTATCTGTCCTAATTACGGGGAACGAGGCGCAGGTGTGTGGCTCACTGATTTGCTGCAGGTGTGTGCTGTGTCAGGGACCGGCACAGCCAGGACCGGGACCAGCAGGACCATGACACTAACCACAAGAAAGAACAAAAAAAACACTCCAGGAAGATTGAATGTGGATATCTGGCCTCATTTTGGATTTGGAAAGCAAGAAGTTGACAATAAACTGTGTGTATAATATATGTCACACAAAAATCAAATACACTGTACTTTAGAAATAATATTAAGCATCATTCCAAAGGATACTCCCCACCATTCTTCTCATTTAAGTGCTTGTTGGGCAAAATAATCAGCTTTCGCATTCTACTTTATTCCTCTATGTGGTAGAACCCATCTTATAAAGCTCATCTGTAATATATCTTATCTAAAAAATATCTCAACAATTTCGAAAAACACATTTGACCTACTTTGTGATACAGTACCATGTTCTTTCAGGACAATAATGCTGATAATGAAATTTAGACTGCAACCCTGTTTTTTTCAGTCGACTATAAGGCCATCATGATTGCAATCGATTCCACAATATAAGCTGCTAAGTGGTCTGATCTTCGTTCCTGGATGTTTATAACTTGATGTGGAATGAAACATGAAAATGCAGTTCTCACATTCCCAATATTTTTTTATCAATCAAAACAATGCATGTGTTGTTCTAAGTATCTGTTTGACTTCTAGTTTTTCAATGTTTTTGCTATTCTTCTATACGCCAGGCTTCCATTGTCCAATAGAGCTTGTGCAACTACATCATAAAATCACATGATTCTTTTTTACGTCACCATATTGCTGATCAAACAAAGCGTTGCGTTGAGACGAAAGTAACATATGTCTTATAGCACAGCACCCAAAGTTTTGTACGATACCGTGAAATATTTAATATATGATAATAAACAAAGGTTAAAAAATAACAAAGGTTATTAATATGCTCACGCCATGTCATCTTTGAGTCAATTACAACACCTAAAAACAACAAAAACTGTATTCTAATTGTTTTCCTTACATCGACATCTTTTATCAGTTTCCTATTAAACAACACTACCTTTGTCTTTTCAACAGAAAACTTAAGTCTCCGTCTTAATGATCCTTTCTCAAGGATCAACAATTGCTTTCTGTGTCTGATCTTGGATAAACTGGATATTACAGACTTCCTTCCATTCCGCTCCATCATTCGCAATATCTGTAAATTTTTCTGTAAAAATGTCATTAATCATAACAGAAAACATAAATGGACTGATAGCACTCCCCTGAGGTGTACCATTTTCCACCTTGTATGCAATAGATAATGTACTGCCCATCTTTACTTGAATCTGCCTGTCGACAACTAAATCTCAGATTCAATTATTGACCAAAATTATTTTGAGGTGAGTTATTTGTCTATATGTGGCACGGTAGCGCAGTCCATTGAGTCAAGAGGCCAGGGCCCTGACAGGGTCAAGGGCACCCCAGAAGGTGCAGGGAGGCGGGGAAAAGGGTGCCGCCCCCGGCGCTTGGGATGGGCCAACTACAAAGGACGAGGACATCAGTCCTTCCTTGGGGGCGCACCTGAGGCCGAGCAAGACCCACGGAAGCTTATCCAACCAGTTGCCGTCCGTCAAGCTGGCGTGCAGGGATGCTTTCATGGAGCGGTGGAACCGCTCGCAGAGACCGTTCGCCTGGGGTGATAGGCGGTAGTGCAGTGCAGCTTGACTCCCACACTCTCAGCGACTGCGTTCCAGAGTTTGGAGGAAAACTTAGGGCCACGGTCGGAGGAAAGGTCGGACGGGGTCCCGAAGCACGCAACCCACGTGCCGATGAACGCCCGGGCCACGTCCGACGATGTGATCGAGGAGAGGGGAACGGCTTCAGCCCAGCGGGTCGTCCTGTCCACCATGGTGAGCAAGTAGGTGAAACCGTGTGAGGGAGGAAGCGGACCCACCAAGTCGACGTTGACATGGTTGAACCTCCTCTCGGGGACAGTGAAGGACTCCAAGGGGGCTTTTGCGTGGCGATGAACCTTAGCACGCTGACAGGCCACGCATGAGTCGACCCAGGTCTGCACCTCAGTGGTCCAAGGCCTGGACCGCGCTCATACGGAGTAGTCAAGACCCAGATGAACAGTGCAGACGAGTGCCCTGGAGAGGCAGTCCGTGACCACATTGGATTTGCAGGCGATGTGTTGGATGTCTGTAGTGTACTCTGAGATGAGAAGTTGGCGCTGCTGGCAGGCGGACCACGGCTCAACCACCTTGGACATGGCAAAAGTGAGGGGTTCGTGGTCCTCATGTGCCGTGAACTCAAGGTCTTCCAAGGGTGTCCATGACGAAGAGCAGCTGGTTCTTCTCGCCCACGCTCATGGCCGCTACGGAGTGTGGGCCTCAGCGTTTCCCCGCTGCGTCGTGGTTGCAAGCGGCACGGCACCTCTTCGTTTTTGCGCCAAAACGGGCGTGGAAGTAGCACAAGCCTGTGCCAGTGTGGCCGTCGGTGGCGATGGGGCCCCTGGTGGATGGCACCCCTGTGCCCGGGGGCGAGTAACTGCGCGTCGGGGTCAGCACCTCAGCCAGGGCACGGGGGTCAGTGACAGAAGTGTTAGCGAACGCTGTCTGAACATGCGGGGGCATGTGTCTGAGAAACAGTTCCATGAATAGGAAGTTGGGCTCCTCCGCGCCCAGCAGGTTTAGCATCATTTCCGTGTGTTCAGAAGGTTTGCTGTCCCCCAGTCCAATAATAGCCAAAAGACGTCGGGCTTGCTCTGGCCATGAAAGCTCAAAAACCTTGAGGAGGTGAGCCTTGAGTCCAGCATATTTATCTCGGGCCAGGGTAGATGTGATGAAACTCACTGCTCTGGCCGCCGTTGAGCTCCCGAGGGGTGAGACAACATGGTAAAAGCGCGCGGTAGCATCCGAGATCCCGTGGAGGACTAATTGAGCCTCCATCGGCGTGAACCACGCTGCCACGGACGTCTCCCAAAACTCCGGCAATTTGAGGATGATGGTTGCCATGTTCAGTTCAATCTCGGAAACACCGGGACTGACGTCGAGGTCACCATTGTAGCACCAAAGAAAAGGAGTCGGAGGTGGAGTGTTGAACACAGGACCAAACCTCGGTTTAATGCAGACATCAACAGAGTGAAACCATTACAACGGGAACTCTCTAACACACTAACACCGGAAGTGTAACTACCTTTCACGTCCGTGCGGAACCTCGTAACCTCAACGTCCCGTAGGTCAATTATGTCAATCACCACAAAATGGCGGCACACGGTAGTGTGTTCGTGTGACAGCCAAAAAAAAAAAATGACGTCAGTGAAAACAACCCATTCACATTAGAGAAATTATACCCACAGCCTAAAAACCAGGGCAAATTTAGCCCGGATCATGTTAAAGGAGAGATTGCATTCACAAATCGAATGTTAGAATTAAATTAAATTAAAATTTTTAATTTTTGTTGAATGAGCAGAGCAGTCTTTTAAGTAGCTTAGTAGATGTCACAAAATTAAAAATGACATAAAATAAACAGTCTATAAAGCTGCACTCGCCATCTCGTGGTTTATATGCATGCATGTTGGTCCACGTGAGCGTCTTACGTAACCTCCTTTTGACCAATCAGGTCCAAAGCTTGAAACGGAAGTTGGATGCGCGTTGGTCACAAACGGTAAACATTCGCACCCCCAAGCCTTAAGAAAATACCATAAATTGCGGATATTTAGTAGAAGTCCTTCTGGCTTGGCATGAAACACAACTCTAACGTCCCGGCTTTCCTCACCAAGTTGTGGACGCTGGTCGAGGATGCAGAGACCAATGAACTTATTTGCTGGAGTCAGGTAAAAGCTAAAACTGTGTGCAAATTAGCCTGGTCGTAGAAAAGCTAACGCGAAACAGGTGGCCAGTGAAGCGGATGAACCTCGCGACCATGTAGCATAGCCCATGGCTAGTCCAGAAGCTTTGCTTTCAACATTAACAAGTGAAATTAAGACGTCTTGCATGGTTTTGTGACTACCTTAAGCTGGACACGAGCCATTGACTATAGCTAACAAGGCATTGCGTGCGCTGTAGCGCAGTCAACAGTCGCTTAATTTTTATATTCTAGGCAACAAAAAAATATACTGTATATGTAACAGTTTTATGAAATATAATCGTGTTTCTTTTAAAGGAGGGTAATAGCTTCCTGGTGCTGGATGAGCAGCGGTTTGCCAAGGAGATGCTTCCAAAGTTCTTCAAGCACAACAACATGGCCAGTTTCATCAGGCAGCTTAATATGTGTAAGACAATTACGTTTTCTGATGATGCAAGTGTTACTACCAATGTCTGAGTAAATGTACTGTTCTAGTGCTTTTATTTAATTTGGATGAGTAAGAAACCAATGACTGGGCAAATTCTGGAAACACTGTCGTTAAAGTGCTCATGACACAAAAAAAACGTAATTTTTTTTTTTTTTACCTAAAAAAAATCAGCCAGAATGGAATCATCTGTTTCTTCACAGCACATCAGAATGTTGCTGTTTTTTTTTTTTTTTTAACTCTCTCTCCATTAAAAATTCATAGCGCACTGGGACTGTAGGGAGTTGAAGAAGCCGGAAGTGACGTATGCCGAAAACATCAGCTGCAGAATCGAGTGTATTTATCTCTTGTACAAGTGAGAAATTAGCTGTTTTTTCTGTGTTTTTGCCAAAATGCCTTCTCGTTGTGTTGCTGGATTTTGATCGAATACGAGGATGGATTTGCTCTTCACACATTTCTAAAAGACCTGGTTCGCTGTGAAAAATGGATTGCACAGGTGCAAAGTAGTAGTAGTAGTAGTGCAAAGAGCTTTGTGTTCCAAATGACAGGTGTGTATAGAGCTAGTAAAAAAAATGTTGCAGATGTGATTTTTCCATTTATAGGCAGAATTCCGTCTTTTTAAATTGCATTGATTGAAAAAAAAAATAATCTGTTTTTCTGCAATATTCCGACCATAACCCCTGCCAGAAACCACACTCGTTCATATTCCGGTCCGACTTTTGCAAGCGAGGTAGAAGATTAGATACACATCTGTTGATTGGTCGAATGTGTTCCTCCTGACTAATGAAAACTGTTGTTGTATGCGAGGCAGATCATGGAGCCATTTTCAAGTGAAGACGATGACGATGCTCAAGAGGAAAGACTCCTCTCGAGTGAAAGAAATTGATCGATAGGTAAAAAAATGAGTTCCGATGGGATTAGATGGAACGAGAAATCATCGATACCGTTGGAAAGAAGGAAGTTACCACTCTGTTAAGCGACTTTATTCCCCAAATTGATTGACCTGGTAAAGCATTGTCCAAGTCAGGATGCTCTTGACTATGGATCAAGAGGGTTCAAGGCATTGGAAGTTCACGCGAAACGACAAAAACATGTCAAACAACTGAAAGCAACGAAAGTGAACTTTTCCATAGCTGGTACATTAAGATGTCAACCCAAGGCCAACAACCAACCCCAGTTGCAGACAGGGTAATCAATAAAGAGGTGAGAGTTCAGAAGCAATTATTTGTAAAAATGTCTATTATTCATTGATAACGACACATGAGGTTAATAATCGTCAAATTCATGTGTTTCGGTCATTTACTAAAACAAGAAATTAAAACATTTTTGAATGGATACGATATGCATGCTATGAAAGCACGGTTCAGTGATGAAAGTCCTCCGGATTTTCCCGGAATTCTGGATTTTCAAGTTTTCATGAAAATTTCTCCGGAAAATTGAGGAAAAATAGCCTAAAATTAATCCGGATATTAGTTGAACGAACATGCATTTGAGTTCGGTGTTTTCCTTTCACGAGCGTAGCCATGTTGAGGCATGAACACTAGTAAAGGTAACGCCGCGCCCCTCGCGTTCTCTCAACACGTTGCTTATTTTGTGTAGTCTTGACATTAATTTACGTGTTCATTTCATAAACGTTAACTAAACAAGGCTGCTCCAAAACAACCGGTATTCACAGGGTAACAAGGAATGCAAGTTAACCGTACTCAGCATGTACGGAAGTTAGGACGAAAGCGCATGTTCAAGAGCTGCTTCACGGACTGCGAGCGCATTTACGTCAAAAGTCATCAACATCAGGATGCATGTCAGAGGAAATTTAGTTACACTTGGGGTGCTCGTTGCGTCAATGTGACGTGAGGCAGTGTGACGGCGTAAAAAAAAAAAAAAAAATGTTAGACTATCATCAACCTCATTGCTTGATTCAGGTGTGGCCAATACGTCGAGCGCATGAACATAAAGTCGTGTTCTAGCAAGCCGGCCTCCTATTTATGACAATCGCTGCGATACGTCCACCCCCCCCCCCACACACACACAACAACACATCACGATTTGTCGACAGGAATGTTTGTTACAATGTATCGCTATCTGATTGCCACTAACGCTGATTATGTTGAACTAAACTTTCAGCATTTTCAAAACATAGCGAGTATAGACCATTCGTGTTTATTCCTTGACGGGCCAGTGCATTTAACTTTTCTTCAGATAAAATTTGTCAGATCAAGAACTTGTATTGATGAAAAATTTTAAATACCGTTTTATATAATGTTCTTCTAATATCAGTTGAAATTGGAAATTATCATTTCTAAGTTTTAAATTTTAGTTTTCTATTTTAGTTATGTATTTCTTTTTTATTTTTAATTTACAGTTATATTAATCCAGTAAGTTATTGTAAGGCCATCCCGAATCACACCCGCAACTTGATCTGCGAGCATGACTGACCACACCCTTACATTTTTCAAATGTATATATGTGTGTGTGTATAAAAATATTAAAGGCAACTCATCATACTATTAATATTACTAGATCAATATCTAAGATAGTGAGCAATCTGGTTGAGTGTATCAGTGCAACGCGACGTAAAATGTTTGAGACTTAAACGTGAATAGTAATTACTACAGATCAACTTCTTTAACATGTTTTGCTGTACAGTGTAGAAATTCTAGGACATATTTTCGTGTATATTCTATATCTATACTATAATATGCATAATGTGGGGAAAATGACAATTTTACAATTCATTTGTCTAGAGATAAGATGGCATATTTTAATGACAAATGTGATTTTGTGCTATCCAGTGATAGGTGGATGGGGGGGCAAAATAATCTGGGCTAGGCCCTTGGGGAACTTCTGCCCATTTTTTTTTTTTTTTGGGTCAGGATTTAGAAATTTTAATTTAAATTTTTGTCTGAATTTTGTTCACAGATATTGCCAGAATAGACCACAGCCATCCATTTTTAAAAAAATTTCCCGGGGTTGCATGCCCCCAGATTTTCATTTGAATTTGTAATTTTTTGGGTAAAGGTATGCACCTAAATAATGAATGATCATATTGTGTACATTTTGAAAACAGAATAGCATTTATTTATAGATGTACTAGATATACCGTAATTCCTCAAATAATACGCAAATTTTTCTAAAAATATTTTCAAAAAGTTAATAGACCGCGTTATATTTACGTATGGATGAAAAATAAAAAAATACATTCACATTCTATAGTTGTATATGTGTTACATAGAGTGGTGGGGAAAAAAAAAGGTATACCTCCACTCCCTGAGAAGGGTTGCATCAGGGAGGGGATCCGGCGTAAAAAATTGTGCCAAACATATATGTGCGTTCATCTGAGATGACACGCTGTGGCGACCCCGAAAGGGACAAGCCGAAAGAAACTTACTTATACATATACATTTTGATATGATAATAATTATTAATGATTGTTGTACATGATTGTGTTTTGAAAAAATAATACAAGTACAAACCTAAGAAAGTATAAATATAGATAATTCCCAATATTTTGAGCATGTGGGTAGCAGCAAATTGGTGGTGCGCATTGTACATTGGTAGAAGGGTTTTCCTGATTTATTTCTTTAGTTTTTTCAAGTCCACTTTGGGTTTGTGCATTATACTTGAGAAATTACGGACATTTCTTTCATAATACAATTTATAAAACTTGTACGTTAAAATTGGTGATCGTCCTTTGATCATCCTAGCAGCCCCCACATCCCTGTCTTTTTTTCATTCAGTCAAATCACGTCTGTAGTTTGGGGGGACTAATTTGTCTCACAGTTTATAGCATATGTTACATGTGAATTTAGAATGAATCCACTTGGTCAGACCAGCAAAATATTACAAAGCAGTTGTAGTGTGTTTAAGACAATTTAATCACACACAATACAGTACAACACAAAACTATAACAAACTAACACAAAATTGAAATACAAAGTAGCATGTAACACAAACTAACTACAGTCACTGTGATTTTACAGGCGCGTATGCGCCCGTGCGCCATCGCACTCGCAAATCTGCACAGTCGAGCACGAAAAATAACGTGCAAAATTTGTTCCGAGTATAAGTATATAGATATTGAAAGATGTTGCTTATTTTGTGTAGTCTTGACATTAATTTAAATGTTTATTTCAAAAAGCACACGTTCCGAGCTTCTTCACGTACTGCGAGCACATTTATGTCGAAAGTCGACAACATCATGAGCCACGTCAAAGGAAATTCAGTTACACTGAAAATATTTCTGGTATACAACACAGGTAATGTTTTTACATCTACTGTACTGATAGAATCATCGGGTTTCACGTTTTCAAATTATTAACTCCAATGCTCATTTACAAGATCAGGCCACTTGAAAAGAAGCAAATTGGGAGTATCAAACACTGTCATAGAAGCCAATGAAAAATTTAGTGCGAGCAGTGAAACATATTCAACAGCTTACGGCCATGCTACCCTGAGAACGCACGATCTTATCAAATCTCGGAAGCTAAGCGGGTTTGGCCCTGGTTAGTACTAGAATGGGAGACCGCCTGGGAATACTGTGTGCTGTCAGCTTCTCTCCCCAGCTAAAATGCAGAAGGGGTTGCATCAGGAAGGACATCAGTCATAAAACTGTGCCAAACAAATATGTGTTCATCTGAGATGACGCGCTGTGGCGACCCCTAACGGGACAAGCTGAAAGGATTCAACATCAGAAATCACATTCTTTACCCTCGCTCCAGAATTGTCTTTGAAAGAGCTTTGAATCATCTCATGATGAGATTTACACCACAATATTCTGGCTCGACTCAGCCAACTGGGGGAAATCAAAAATGAGGTGGAATCACTTGAATTCCTGGCTTCCCACTTTGAAGTCACACAAAGTATGAATGGCTTTGACAGATCCAAGATCAAAAGTGAATGGAAGTATCTTTGTCATGTAGTGCTGTGGGAAAGGATCTTGAATTACAGAAGGAAGGAATTTCCCATTTGTTTGGTGGTGGAGATCTTCCTGTGCATTGGCATTAGCAACAGTACAGTTAAGGGGGGCTTCAATCACTCAACAGTCGTGGTGTCTGACAGGAGGCTTAATATGAATCACTCAACAATGGAAAATATTCTTCTCACCAAGGTTAATGACCTCATCTGGAACCAGGAAGAGAGATCAGAAGTTATCGAGGCAGCACTGGAGAAATACATGAATATCAGAAGAAAAAGTAAATTGGAGAGCAATGATATTGAAACATCTGGCATGTTTGGTGTTCTACCAAAGAGGCCTCAGGTGGACAGAAACAGTGACATTGATGTTGAGATCAGCAGTGGAGAAGAAGTTGATGATGATGAAATAAAATGATTTGATTATATGAATATTTAGTTTTGAAATTGAATATTGATTGACCTCTTTAAAAATATCTGAGTCTATGCAGTGTCAAATTATGATTATGGTATTCGGTAACAACTACATACTCAGGTATAACAACTCAGTAAGTTATTTTAAGGTCTTTTAGGTAGATCTAGGTAAGGTATCTAAGGTGTTTTTTTTTATTGCAGGTAGGTAAAATTGGTAAAATGCTGTATTATAAGGAATTGGCTTTTTGCCCTTAACATTTAGAAGTGATGGATTCTAAAATAGGTAATTGAAGGCAAATTGCCTCATAGGAAGACATCATGCATCGTGTTATTTGTCTTAACAGTCATACAAGTGTAACGTTACCATGTCAACATTAGAAATTCCTCTCATAATTAGAATATCATGAAAAAGTTGATTTATCAGAGTAATATCATTCAAAAAGTGAAACCTGTATAATGTAACATTTCACACAGACTAACATATTTCAAGTTTTATTTTTTTTGGTAATGTTTATTTTGATGATTATAACTGACAACTATTTGAAAACCCTAAATTGCGTATCTTTTGAAAATTATATTTTGGATTGATGTGATATTGAAGACACCAGATGCTACACTGTGATCAGTTACCTAACCCAAAACACCTGCAAAGGCCTTTAAATAGTCTGTCTAGTTCTGTAGGCTACACAAGCATGGGGGAACCTGCTGACCTGACAATTATCCAAAAGTTGCCCATTGACACCTTGCACAAGGAGTCTGTGCACATTAATAGATAGGTCAAGGAAAGGAGAAGCTGTGGTAAAAATAAGTGTCCAAGAAATTAGGATAACCCCACCCTGGAGAGGATTGTGTAACCAAAACCCATTCAAAAATGCGGGACAGATTCACAAAGTGTGTACTGTAGTGGATTTAGTGGTTTGAGAATCACCACGTGCAGATGTTTGATAGAGATGGCTTTCATGTGTCTCATTAATTGCATCTTGCCTGGGCTAAAGACACAAAGGTCTGGACTGCGACTGAGTGGTAAATTTATCACATCCTCTGGAAATTAAGGTCCCAGAGTCTCTAGAAGGAGAGGAGACCCACAGATTCCATGTTGCTTCAGGTCGAATGTAAAGTTTCCACTGTCAGTGATGATTTGGAGTGCCATGACGTACTGGTGTTGCTTCACTGTGTTTCCTTACAGTGGATACAGAAAGTATAAAGACCACCTTAAAAATGATTGTTGTGTTGCAGTTGCATTTGTTTGCTAAAATATAAACAGTTTTAAGTATTCAAACTTTGCTGTGAAACACATATCTTGAACTCGGGTGCTGTCCAAGAGCACTGATCTGATCATCTTTGAGCTGGGTCGACACCAGTGGTGTTTGATTATAGTGATTGGACTTGATTTAGTACAACTGTCTATAAAATGCCTTACAATTCACAGTGCATGTAAAAGCAAATGAGAATAATGAGGTTAAAGGAACTCTGAGAAGTCCCTCCTCAAGCCATTACCTTATCATGGTGGAGGGGTTTCTGTGTCCCGATGATTCAAGGAGAGCTACATTATCTGGGGCTCCACGCCCCTGGTAAAGTCACCCATGGCAAACAGGTTCTACAGTGCCATATGAAATCATTCGTTTCAACCTTTGGCCACATTTCAGGCTTGAAACATAAAGATATAACATTTTCATTTTTTTGTCAAGAATCAACAGCCAAATGTGGAAGGAGGTGCTCTGGTCAGATTAAACCAAAATCAAACTTTTTGATTACAATGCAAAATGATATGTTTGGCGTAAAAGAAACACTGCTCATCACCCATCCCCACTGTCAAACATGGTGGTGGCAGGTTGGTCTGCTGTTCTTTAGGAGGGTCAGGAAAGAAGGTTAAACTTGATGGGAAGATGAATGGAGCCAAATACAGGACCATTCTGGAAGAAAACCTGTTGGAGTCTGCAGAAGACCTGAGACTGGGACGGAGCTTTATCTTCCAACAGGACAATGATCCAAAACGTAAAGCCATATCTACAGTGGAATACTTCACAAATAAACGTATCCAGATGATAGAATGACCAAGTCAAAGTACAGAACTGAATCCAATTGAAAATCTGTGGGCAGAGCTGAAGACTTCTGTTCACATTTCATTTCAGTCTCTCGTTTTGCAAAACTGATAGAGACATACCCCAAGCGACTTGCAGCTGTAATTGCAGCAAAAGGTTGCGCTACAAAGTATTAATGCAAGGGGCCGAGTAATATTGCACGCCCCACTTTTCAGGTTTTTATGGATGAAAAAATTTTAACTATCCAATAGATTTCGTTCCACTTCACGATTGTGTACCACTTGTTGTTGATTTTTGACGAAAAAAATAGCTTTTACGTACCTCTTGAGCTCCGGTACCAGTCCTCTTGAGGGGGGTAGGACTCTGTTCTACTATGGAGTTGCATACAGTGAGAGGCACCAAACAGGTGTTGGTATATTTACTGCCCCCCATGAATAAGAGGTTAGCCTCCCTCTGCCTTAGGGTGGGGGGGACAGGTCCTGGCTGTTGTTTATGCCCATGCGCCACACAGTTGAGAGAAGTCAACCGTTTTGGAGTCCTTAGAGGTAATGCTGGAGAGCGCTCCCTCTGGGCACTCCATCATTTTGCTGGGGGGACTTCAATGTCCATGTGGGCAATGACAGTGAGCCCTGGTAGGATGTGATTGGGAAGAACGGCTCCGCATCAGAATCAGAGTGGTGTTCTGTTATTGGACTTCAATGCTCATCACAGATTGCTCATAACTAACACCATATTCAGGCATAAGGGTGTCCACATGTGCACTTGGCACCAGGACAGCCTAGGTCACAGTTTGATGATCGATTTTGTGGTCATGTCATCAGACTTGGGGCTGCATGTCTTAGACACTCGGGTTAAGAGAGGGGCAGAACTGTCAACTGATCACCACCCAATGGTGAGTTGACTTCGATGGTGGGGGAAGATGCCTGTTTGACATGGCAGGGCCAAACGTATTGTGATGGTCTGCTGGGAACGGCTGGTGATTCCCCTGTAAGAAGGAACTTCCACTTCTGGAAAGAACTTTGCTCACGTTCCGGGGGAGGCAGGGGAATATTGAGTCCGAGTGGATGATGTTCCATGCCTCCATTGCTAAGACAGCTGACTGGAGCTCTCTGGCCGTAAGGTGTTCATTGCCTGCCGTGGCGGCAAACCCGAACACGTTGATTGACACCAACATTGAGGGATGCCATCAAGCTAAAGGAGGAGTCCTATATGGCCTTTCCAGCCTTTGGGACTCCCAAGGCAGCTGATAGGTACCAGCTGGACAAGCGGAATGCAGCTTCGGTGTTCGCTGAGGCAAAAACCCGGGCGTGGGAGGAGTTCGGTGAGGCCATGGAGAACGGCTTTGAAGAAATTCTGGTCCATTATCCGGTGTTTAAGGACGGGGAAGCAGCGCACCGTCAACACTGTGTTCAGTGACAATAGCACACTGCTGACCTCAACTTGAGACATTGTGAGTCAGTGGGGAGAATACTTCAAAGATCTTAACAATTCCACCGACACTCCTTCCCAGGATGAAGCAGAGTGTATGTTCTCTGAGGCAGGCTCTCCTATATCTGGGGTTGCGGTCACCAAAGGTCCTCGGTGGCTGGGTCCTGGGGGTGTGTGAGATTCCCTTGGAGTCCCTAAAGACTAGATGTTGTGGCGCTGTCCTGGTTGACATGTTTGTGCAACATTCTGTGGACAACGGGGTTAGGGCGTCTAAATTGGCAGAATGGGGTGGTGGTCCCACTTTTAAAGAAGGGGGACCAGAAGGTATGTACCAACTACAGGGGGATCACACTCCTCAGGCTCCCTGTTAAGGTCTATTCAGGGGTGCCTGAAAGGAGGTTCCGTCGGGAAGTCGAATCTCAGATCCAGGAGGAGAAATGTTGTTTTCGTCCTGGCCGAAGCCTAAAGGGTGCTTGGGAGTGTGCCCAACTAGTCTGCATCTGTTTTGTGGACTTGGAGAAGGCAGTCGACTGTGTCCTTCGGGAAGTCCTGTGCGTGTTCTTCGGGAGTATGGGGTACCAAACCCCCTGACAGAAGCTGTTCGGTCCCTGTATGACCGACAGAGTTTGGTTCTCATTGCCAGCAACACGTCAGCCTTGTTTCCAGTGAGAGTTAGACTCCGCCAAGGCTGCCCTTTGTCACCGGTTTTGTTTATAACAATTATGGACAGAATTTCTAGGTGTCGCCGAGGCGTAGAGAATGTCTGGGTAGGTGACCTTAGCGTTCCATCTCTGTTCTTTGCAGATGATGTGGTTCTCTTGTCTTCATCAAGCCGTCATCTCCAACGCTTACTGGAGCGGTTCACAGCAGAGTGTGAAGCGCCTGGGTTAGGACGCAGCACCTCCAAATCTGAAACCATGATCCTCAGTGGGAAATAGGTGGGATCCCCTCTCCGGGTCAGGGATGAGATCCGGCCCCAAGTGGAGGAGTTCAAGTATCTTGTTGTCTAGATCACGAGTGAGGCAAAAATATGCAGTGGGATAGATATTGACATGCGGATCTGTGCAGCATCTGCAGTGATACGCCCTTTTATCAGTCCATTATGGTAAAAATGGAGCTAAGCCAAAGCTCCAAATTTACCAATCGATCTACATTTTTATCTTCACCAATAGTCACGAGCTGTAAGATCCCTAGTACAAGTGGCCGAAATGAGTTTCATCCACAGGGTTTCCAGGCTCTCCCTTAGAGATAGGGTGAGAAGCTCAGTCATCCGGGAGATGCTCAGTGTCGAGCTGCTTTTCTTCTCCATTGAGAGGAGCCGGATGAGGTGGCTTAGGCATCTGGTCCTGATGCCTCATGGATGCTTCCTTGGTGAGGTGTTCTGGGCATGTTCCACCGGATAAAAAGAGACCCTCGGGATAACCCAGGACATGCTGAAGAGACTGTTTCTCTCGTTTGGCCATTGAATGCCTCAGGATCCCTCTGGAAGAGCTGGACAATGTGACTGGGGAAAAGGAAATCTGGGTATCCCTGCTATAGCTACTGCCCCCCCAACTCGACCCGGAGAAGCGATAGAATATGGCTGGATGGATGAAACTACAAGAAGAACTCAATCAAAATTATGGCAGACAACTGGTCAACTGCTGCGTTTAAATTTGTCAAGATTAGAGTGGCCTCCATAATCATTAAATGAACAAGGTTTGGGACGACCAAAATCATTCCTAGCGCAACCAGTTTAGCCAACTTCCAACAAGAGAATGACCTCAAGCACACAGCTAAAACAACAAAAGAGGGCTCTTCAGCTCACAATTTTCATGCTGACACTGCAAACATTTCTAGAAAACATGTTTTGTACCGGTCCTAATCACATTTTCTGAGATCATGAATTTGGGATTTTTATTAGTTGTCCTATTTAATCATCAAAACGAAAATATTTGAAACACATCAGTATGTGTGTAATGAATATATTTTACTTTTTGAATGGAATTACCAGAATCATTTTTTTCATGATATTTTAATGACTACCATCTGTAAAATGGTCAAAACAAAAACGTACTCACCCAAAAGGATTGCTGTGCATTGTTATTAATTCAGATGGATTTCGTAAAGTGATGCACCTTGACCAAGGCATTGTCAAGCAAGAGCGAGATGGTCCTGTAGAATTTCAGCACCCTTACTTCAAACATGGACAAGATGACCTGCTAGAGAACATCAAGAGAAAGGTAAACTATGTCAGTATTAAAATGTTATTCTCTGTATTATTTACAGGAATCACCACAAAATTGCAGTTAATTTGAGAGCATAATGATTTTTTTTTTTAAAGGTCAGTACAATGTAATTTCTCATCTACATCCTTGATGGTTAACTTTATTGGCTAATTGGTTTAAATTAAGCAGCACTGACTCAGAGAAGGTCTATTCCACAGATCTCGTTTGATGTCCGTCTCACGTCTCTGAAGCACAAAAATTAGCAGAGACAATCTCTCCTTTGGACGGATGTCTTCGTACTCTAAAATGGTGCTGGAAATTTGGGACAAAGCAGGACTGTAGGGTACAACTAATTTGATTGCATATGGGACCAAATTTCTGAATGATGCAGCAAAAAAGAAAAATACCTGGGTGCATACAGATTAATTTTAGTAAGGGAAAAAAAACCTTTCTGCAAATTGAAAGCTAACACATGATTGGTTTCATCGTGGTCTCTAAACCAATCAAAGATGGTGAAGACGGGGACTGTCTGTCTGACTGGTTCTGTGTGTCTTTGTGCATGTGCTTGTCCACGCGTCTGTGTTGTTTTAAATATGGACGCTTGTTAGGTTTTCTGATGGCAAGCTGGCAGTTGCAGTTAGAAAAATTTGACCAGCATGAATGGAATTAGCTCCAACTTCAAACCACTTGTACTCGATAAAGTAGCATGCATGCGAGAGCCTATTTCAGCTGAGTTTGGAGAAGTTGATGAATTGGTCACCAGTTGTTCACCTGGTCCCTGATGCAGTCCTGCCCCCACCTTAAATTCTTCTGTCACATCTACGGTACACCTCACCATTGTTCTGCTTCGCTCATATGTTCTGTACTATTTTAACATATTTCTCTGCCACACCAGACTTATGCATGCAGTACCACGGTTCCTCTCTCTGGTACTCTGTCAAAGGCTTTCTCCAGATCCAGAAAGACAATGTAGCTCCGTCTGACCTTCTCTGTCTCTATTTCTAGACATGAAAACATACTGTTTCTCGCAGATGCTTCGGTCCTGAGTCTAGTCTCCACTACTCTTTCCCATAACTTCATTGTGTGGCTCATCAACTTTATTCCTCCATAGTTCCCACAACTCTGCAAATCACCTATGTTCTTAAAAATGGGCACTAGTATGCTTTCTTCTATTCTTCAGGCATCTTCTCACCCGCTAGTATTGTGTTGAATAAGCTGGTCAAAAACTCCACAGCCACCTCACCAAATTGTTTCCATACCTCCACAGGTATGTCATCAGGACAAACCGCCTTTCCCTTTTTCATCCTCTTCAGTGCCTTTCTAACTTCCCTCTTACTAATCATTGCCACTTCCTGTTCATTCACACTTGCCTCTCATACTCTTCCTTCTCTATTTTCTTCATTCATCAACTTCTCCAAATTTTCTTTCCATCTATTTAGCACACTACTGGCACCAGTCAACGCATTTCCATCTCTATTCTTAATCACCCTTACCTGCTGCACATCCTTCCCATCTCTATCCCTCTGTCTGGCTATCCTATAGAGGTCCTTTTGTCCCTCTCTCATGTCCAACCTGGCGTACCTGCTGTAATATGACTCTTGCTGAGCCACCGCCACATCTACCTTTTGCTCTACCCAAGTATAAACCTCACGGAACTGTCCAGCCATCACACCGATCAGGAAAGAGATGAATGTGTTTTGGTCTGAAATATGCTGGCGTTGTCCATCCATCAAATATCATGCTTTTGATCTCAGTCAGGCTTTAAGAATTTATTCTACTGCTATCATCATGAGTATAATTAACATGTTCCAGAAGCAGCCATGCATGCCCAAGCCTTGACATTACCGCCACCATGCTTCATAGATAAGCTTGTGTGTTTTAGATCATTATCAGGTCCTTCTTTTCTTCCTTATTTTCACCTTTCCATTACATTTGCAGAGGTTAATGTTGGTCTCATCAGTCCATAAAACATTTCCAAAACTCTTGCGGCTCATCTTCGTACTACTTTGCAAAATGCAAGTTGACCTTCTTATTCTTTCTCCTTATGAGTGGATTGTATCTTGTGGAATGGGCTGTATATTTATTTTCTGTGGATTCAGTGGCTTGTAAGACCTTCACCCCTCCCCTGTGGAGGTTTGTCGTGAAGTCACTGTCTTTGGATGTTTCTTCATAACTCTCATGTTTCTGTCTTCAACTGTTGTTGCTATCATTGGCCGAACTGTTTGATGTCTGGTGCTCAGTACACCAGTAGTTTCTTTTTCAGGACATTTCAAATTGTTCTAATTTCTCTGCCAGATGTTTGTTCAAAAGCTGTGAACTTCACAATAGTTTGCTTTTCTCCCACAGACAGCTCTCTGGTCTTCATATTTATTTAACAGCCAATGCAGTTTTCACAGGTGAAACCCAAACCCAAAAATGAGCACTATCTAATGTTTAAGCAATCAAAATAATGGGAAAAACCTAAGTAACAATGAAATCCCATAATGTTCCAATACTTTACTCACTTAAAAAGTTGGTGGTGTCTGTCCTGTTGTTTAAAATAGATGTAAATACCATGAAATAGAGCGTGGAATTCTAAAATTCTCTCATGGATCTCTTGATTTGAAACCTAAATGTCTTCAGTTTACAACAAAAACAAAGGAATTGACATTGCATTTGGAGGTGACTGCATATTATTTTAATACATTTCACTTCTTGTGTTGTCAAAATAAATATTTTTGAAAAGAGTTCAACATCAGATGTACACGACTACCATTTTTCATTCATGACTTCTTGGCCGTGACACCCAAAGGGTCTACGGAATGAGATACACTGCAGGCAAATCACCTAAATATTTAATTCTTTGTGTTGTAATTTTTTTCTCCTTTTTTTTTGTTGTGGTCGATCAAATTCTGACATCCAGGTCTCAAACACTCGTCCTGAGGAAAATAAGATTCGGCAAGAAGACCTGTCCAAGATCCTGGCAAGCGTTCAGAGTGTTCACAGCAAGCAGGAAAACATCGAGGTCACGCTAACAACATTGAAGAGGTCAGTACAGATTCAAAGAATTTGGGTCTTCACAATCCTTTATTCATCTGTCCATCCATCCATCGATCCATCCATTTTGTACCGCTTCTCCGACCGAGGGACACAGTCTCTCGAGCGTGTCCTAGGTCGTCCCCGGGGTCTCTTTCCGGTGGGACATGCCCGGAACACCTTGCCAGGGAAGCGTCCAAGAGGCATCCGGATCAGATGCCCCACCCACCTCATGTGGCTCCTCTCAATGCAGAGGAGCAGCGGCTCGACACTGAGCCCCTCCCGGATGACCGAGCTTCTCACCCTATCTCTAAGGGAGAGCCCGGACACCCTGCGAAGGAAATTCATTTTGGCTCCTTGTATCTGGGATTTTGTTCTTTTGATCACGACCCACTGCTCGTGCCCATAGGTGAGGGTCGAATTGTAGATCGACTGGTAAATTGAGAGCTTCGCCTTTTGACTTGGCTCACCACAGCGGACCCATAACTGCAGAAGCTGCACCGATCTGTCTGTCGATCTCCCGCACCATTCTTCTCTCACCCATGAACAAATCCCCAAGAAACTTGAACTTCTCCACTTAGGGCAGGATCTCATCCCCGACCCGGAGAGGGCACGCTACCCTTTCAGACTGAGGACCATCATCTCTGATTTGGAGGTGCCGATTCTCATCTCAGCCGCTTCACGCTCTGCTGTGAACCGCTCCAGTGAGCGTTGGAGATCACGACTTGATGAAGCCAACAGAACCGCATCATCTGCAAAGAGCAGGGATGCGATGCTGAGGCCACCAAATCAAGCACCCTCTACGCCTCTTCTGTCTATAAAAGATGTGAACAAAATCTGTGACAATGGGCAGCCTTGGCGTAGTCCAACTCTCACCGAAAACGAGTCCGACTTATTGCCGGCAATGCGAACCAAACTCTTTGACAACGATCGTACAGGGACCGAACAGCTTCTGCCAGGGGGTTTGGTACCCCATACTCCCGAAGAACACCACATAGGACTCCCCACGAGACACTGTCGAACGCCTTCTCCAAGTCTACAAAACACATATAAACGGGATGGACAACCTCCCATGCACCATCAAGGATCCTGCCAAGGGTGTAGAGCTGATCCACTGTTCCTTGGCCAGGATGAAAACCACATTGCTCCTCCTGGATCTGAGATTCGACTTCCCGGCGGACCCTCCTCTCCAGCACCCCTGAATAGACCTTATCAGAGTGGCTGAGTAGTGTGATTCCCCCTATAGTTGGAACACACCCTCCTGTCCTCCTTCTTGAAAAGGGGCACCACCACCCTAGTCCGCCAATCCAGAGGCACTGTCCCTGATGTCCACGCAATGTTGCAGAGGTGTGTCAACCAAGACAGCCCCACAACATCCAGAGACTTGAGGAACTCCCGGTGAATCTCATCCACCCCCGGGACCCTGCCACCAAGGAGCTTTTTAATCACCTCGGTGACCTCAACCCCAGACATAGAAGATCCCACCTCAGAGAACCCAGGCTCAGCTTCCTCATGGGAAGGTGTGTTGGTGGAATTAAGGAGGTCTTCGAAGTATTCTCCCCACCAACTCTCAACATCCCGAGTTGAGGTCAGCAATGCCCCATCGCCACTATACACAGTGTTGACGATGCACTGCTTTCCCCTCCTGAGATGCCGGACGGTGAACCAGAATTTCCTTGAAGTTGTTCTCCATGGTCTCACCCAACTCCCCCTGCGCCTGGGTTTTTGCCTCAGTGAGCTCCGAAGCTGCATTCCGCTTGGCCAGAGCTAATTTCTGTAGCCGGGGATTGGATCGCCGAGGTCACATTGGGCCCTACCCCTATGGCCCCTCTCACATGTGTTGAGCCCATGAACGAGGACCCATGTTACCCTTACGGGCTGTGCTCGGCTGAGCCCCATGGGTGCAGGCTCGGTGTGATGGTCTGAGCGCTCCTGGTGTTGAAAAGTCGTCTTGTGATTAATGCGGATGTGTGTATATTTTGTTAACTTACGGCCAGTCTGAAACATCCGCATCCATGCTTCGTGTGTCATTGACAACTTGCCATTGAGTGTTCATGTTCGCTATGGACGTCTCGGAAAGACGAACACAGCGAACATACAGATGTGTGTATACTTTTGTTTTCATGTTAGGTTAAGGGATATAATGTATGTTAGCTGTTAGCTGTAGAAGAAGGGGAACTATGAGAGCGGTTCCCAGTAACCGTCTACTACGTACCCAGAGTTCCCCTGTTAGCATTAATCACAAGGGGACTTTTCAGCGTGGGGGAGCGCTCAGACTGTCACATTGGCCACCAGGCGTTCACCTTCGAGCCCCATATGCGGGCCTGGCTCCAGAGGGGGGGGACCCCGGTGACCCGCGTCTGGGCAAGGGAAGCCAAGATACAATTTTTGTATTCGTCATAGGGTTTTTGGAGTTTTACTTTGTCACAATCCTTTCGGGGTCCTTAAATGCTTTGTGTGGTAAAAATGTGCATGCAAAAACTACCTTTTTTTTCCATTTGTAAATATCAATCAATGCTGTATTTTCGTTTTTTCTTTTGCTTGAATCCCTTAATTAACTTAAGCTTATGAAAATGTTTTTTTTAAATTTATTTTTTCAGTTTTAGGATTTTAACCCTATATGCCAGGTTTACATTTTTTTGTCTTACAGAAATCAAAAAATAAATTACAATAAATGCTGCAGTAAAATCAATATCATTCCAAATCTTTGACTTGCCACCCAAAGCCCCATTACACATTTAATACATTCACTGTAATTAAAGGAATACTCCACTGAACAATGAAAACCTTAATCCAATTGGCCATGTCATATGTACTGTACCTTGAGAATTTGAGGTTAATCCGATATCATTTAATGGTGTTTTGAGATTTCTTTTCTCAGCAATTGCTCATTTGCGCCATTTTGTCAAGTCCCATGACCTACTTGCGCAGATGTGACGTATTCTGTGCGTAAACAAATAAATCATGGCCGTTTTGTAGTGCGATCACATGCAGTATCACCACCATCGGACACGTGAAAATGCCCTACTGTATCGCGAAATTTTGCCATGATTTGGATAGAAAAAATCCGAGGAAGGCTTGGTGGCATGTTCTGGCCGGTAATAAAAAGAAACATTTAAGGACCCAGTGGCTAGCGAAGTGTGTCACCCTAAGCTGTACGACATGTATTTGTGCGTTTATTTAAGGCCAACACTTTCCGGAGTACAATAAGTCTGAATTTTATTAAATAACATTCCGGACACTTCACACCGGAAAGAGACCCCGAGGACGACCCAGGAAACCCTGGAGAGTCTCTCGGCTGGGTTGGGAACGCTTCGGGATCCTCCGGAAGCGCTCGAAGAAGTGGCTGGGGAAAGAGAAGTATGGGTATCCCTGCTGAAGCTACTTCCCGCACGACCTGACCTGGAGAAGCGGTAGAAAATGGATGGATGGATGGATGTTATGATGTTGCTAACCAATGATGACGAAAGTACTTCTTACCATTAACGCGACTTCTTGTGCTTTCATACATCATGCAGGCGTTGAGACTTCCGTCCGTTTATCGTAAACGTAATCCAATTTGATTTGCCATCATGATAGTATGATGGTGAAAAGTTCTTGCCGACAAAGGCATGTCTTTTATCCGTTTGATTATCTTGATTTTATGTGAAATTGCCAAAATGTTGCTTGGCAACGTCGAGTCCGAATGCTTTGGCATACTCCCCATCTGATCACAGCAGAACCCTCCCTTTCCACAAAGGCTGTCCGTTCTTGTTCAAACTTACGTACTCCTCGTATTTTTTTCTTTGACCGATCTTTGTCAAAAGTTTCCATAATTGTTGTTCCGACACGATCAGATTAGACCGTTCTGCGCCCTTGTTTAGTTAGCTAGTCAGACTCCACGTCATTCCCGTCCAAATATCCATCAAAGTAGTCACCATTATTGACAGCCACAGGTTCAAATCTGTATGGATGTATTCCTCCGTCTTCCCGATCAACCGATACTGCTATTTCTTCGTCAGATGGGGATAAATCCGAAAAATCTGCGCTGTCTGTGAGGATTCCTTTGTTTGCGCACAGGATGAGTCACTTCCTGTCTTTTAAGTCATGCAACTCGCCAAAATGGCGGCACCCGTGGAAATTCGTAATTGGCGATAAAAATAATCTCAAAACACCATTATATGATATTGGTTTAACCTGAATTTTTCAAGGTACAATACTTCTGTGAAATCTTTGACTTAAAATACAAATAAAACTGGCCTTTAACGGGTTAAAATCTGAGAACCATAGCTAGAGTTTTGTAGTATGGAGTTGTTTGACTTAACAGCAGATTTTTTTTTTTTTTTTTTTAGCCTGCAATGTTTCCAGTGACTGAACAATGCACCAATGGAGTATAAACATGTACTAGTAAAAGACTAAATTCAAACAAAAAAAAATCACAAAGTATTTTAATTTTTTTTTTCCGAATTTCATACCAGCTGAAACACTGCAAAAATGATGACAAAATAAAAAAGGAGGAAAAATATTGAAATATGCCTAAGGAGGCATGAAGGTGAAAACACCAGCGGTTCAACAGTCATTTAGAAAGTCATTATGGTTTGCTCATTGTTATATTTCATATACTTCAGAAAAAATGGAAAAACTAATATAAGTGATAATAATGTTCATTCTTGATCGTTTTTCTCCCTTTATATGGTAGCCTGACATTCATGTTTGTAATAACGGGTTGTTTGCAACTTGCTGTTTTCTTGAATACTAAAGTCCCCAATCAAGTAAAAGAACATTAACACTAAGAACATTACATTAAAGTGCCACTGACACCAAAATATACATTTTAAAATAGGAATTGTCATCAAAACTACATGGATTATTCATCACTTTGATGATAATACAAGTAGGAAAAAGTGAGCAGGTAGCGTTTGATAAAAGTGCAAAGTTGCGAAAGTATGACTCGACATCCCAGTGGCAGACATTGTCTGTGACGCCATGTGCAGAAATCAGACTGCACACTGGCATGCTGTGTCGAATGCAGTGGCCGATGAACAAGAGCGATTTTTGGATTTTTCTGACGCCCCTTCTTAGACTTAAGCTCTTTTTGAGCAAAATAACATCTCAGAAGCGAATGCAGTGACCGGGGGCATTTCATGTCATTGTTTCAGGTCATATTTAGATGATATGCGTTCACTGGCACCGGACTCCTCATCAGGCGACAAGGAGGATGAGAGACCCAATGAAATATTGAAAATGACTGGCCCTGGTTTGATTTTCCTAACCCTTGTGTATGTAGCATACTCTGATGGACCTATGCCGGGCGAAGTAAATGCGCCAGGGGTGCCCAGAACACCGATGGCCGGTGTGGGTTGGGGGGTGGGGGGGGGGGCTTCTGTTTCCATCCTGCCCCCGGTGCGACCGCACGCGCCCGCCTGTTTCGCCGCCCGACCCACTTCCGCGTCGGGGGAAACAGCGGGCCAGCTGCGTCGACATATTGAGCACCCCTGACTTACTCTATATTACTATACGTACTTTATTAAGTTATTATGACGCGAATCTTTTAAGTTCTTATTTTGTTGTCTGACGCGGATTTCTAGAATGTTCCTATCAGGATGAGGATGGCTGTCAACTGAGCTTTTTTTTATTAATACTGCTACTTTTAGACTAGCACACATGTACTGCCTTCTGTCTTTTTTAAATTTCCGGAATATTCGTTGGAAATAACATTCGCCCATTTGGAAGATTGGATTTGACAATGGTGACTATATGTTGTTTAGCTAGTTAGCTCGTATTACACGTTACTAAATGGTCTTTGGACTTTTATTTTGTTATTGTTTTGTGTTGTATTGTGTGTGCGCCCATCCAATCACAGCGCCTGTAGTTAGTTGGTGTTAATGCTGCTAAACTGTTTTTGTACTTCTATTTTGTGTTAGTTTATTGTTTTGTGTTGTATTGTATTGTATTGTGTGTGATTAAATTGTCTTAAACGCAATACAACTGCTTTGTTAAATTCTGCTGGTTTGACCAAGGGGATTAATTCTAAATTCACGTATAACAAATGCTGTAAATTGAGAGACAAATTAGTCCCCCCCCCTGCCACTATTTTTTCTCAGTTGCTCAGTACACACCTACTGTGAAGAAGATAAGAATTTGAACACCCTGCTATATTGCAAGTTCTCCCCTTAGAAATCATGGAAGGGTCTCAAATTTCCATCATAGGTGTGTGTTCACTGTGAGAGATAATTTAAAAAGAAAAATCCAGAAGTCACAATGTATGGTTTTTTTTTTTTTAACATTTGTGTGATACAGCTTCAAATAAGTATTTGAACACCTGAGAAAATCAATGTTATTTGATACAGCAGCCTTTGTTTGCAATTACAGAAGTCTAACGTTTCCTGTAGTTGTTCACCAGGTTTGCACACACTGCAGGAGGGATTTTGGCCCACTCCTCCACACAGATCTTCTCTAGATCAGACAGGTTTCTGGGCTGTCGCGGAGAAGCACAGGGTTTCAGCTCCTTCCAAAGATTTTCTATTGGGTTTAGGTCTGGAGACTGGCTAGGCAACGCCAGAACTTTGATATGCTTCTTACAGAGCCACTTCTTGGTTTTCCTGGCTGTGTGCTTCGGGTCATTGTCATGTTGAAAGACCCAGCCACGGTCCATCTTCAATGCTCTGACTGAGGGAAAGAGGTTGTTCCCCAAAATATCAGAATAGATGGCCGCGGTCATCCTCTCCTTAATACAGTGGAGACTTCCTGTCCTATGTGCAGAAAAACACCCCCAAAGCATGATGCTACCACCCCCATGCTTCATGGTAGGAATGGTGTTCCCAGGATGGCACTCAACATTCGTCTTCCTCCAAACACATTGAATGGAATTATGACCAAAAACTTCCATTTTGGTCTCATATGACCACAAAACTTTCTCCCATGACTCCTCTGTATCATCCAAATGGGCATTGGCAAACTGAAGACGGGCCTTGACACGTGCTGGTTTAATAAGCAGGGGAACTTTCTGTGCCATGCATGATTTCAAACCATGCCGTCTTAGTATATTACCAACAATCACCTTGGAAACGGTGGTCCCGGCTCTTTTCAGGTCATTGACTAAGTCCTGTCGCGTAGTCCTGGGGTGATTCCTCACCTTTCTAAGGATCATTGAGCCCCCACGAGGTGATAACTTGTATGAGGCTCCACTCCGATTGAGAATGACCGTAATGTTTAGCTTCTTCCATTTTCTAATGATTGCTCAAACAATGAACTTTCTAGTGACTGCTCAAACAGTGAACCTTTTTTCACCAAGATGCTTGTCAATTTCTCCATAGCCCTTTCCAGCCGTGTGGAGTTGTACAATTTTGTCTGTGGTTTCTTTTCTTTGGTCTTGGCCATATTATAAGTTTGGGTCTTACTGATTGTAGTGGACAGCTGTATCTCTTCACCTAACATCCTCACACAGGTGCATCTGATTCAGGATAATACATGGAGTGGAGGTGGTCTTTTAAAGGCTTAACTAACAGGTCTTTACTTATTTGCAGCTGTATCACACATTGTTCAAAAAATCATACATTCTGATTTCTGGATTTTTCTTTTTAGATTATCTCTCTCACAGTGGACATGCATCTACGATGAAAATTTCAGACCCCTCCATGAGAACTTGCAATATAGCAGGGTGTTCAAATACTTATTTTCGTCACTGTCGCAGGGTGTTCAAATACTTATTTTCTTTACTGTACCTGTCATTTGGAACTCACAGAGCTCTTGTTTGCACTTGTGCAATCTGTTTTTCACAACGAATTGGGTCTTTTGGAAACGTGTGAAGAGTGAATTCATCCTTCCGACTGTTCGAGCAAAATCCAACAACACAATGAGTTGGCATTTTGACTAACATGCAGAAAAAAATAGGTAGTTTCTTACCAGTAACAAATCTAAAGACACTTGACTCCACTACTGTAGATATCTTTCTGGCTTCTTCTTCAAGTCAAAACAGGCGACAGAATTTTCATGGCGAGAGATAGAAAAAATTGATATCCGGCAAAATTCTGACGTGTTGTGAACAAATGGATGATTCCATTCCAGCTGTTTTTTTTTAATTTTTTTATTTTTTTTTAAACAACATACTAAATTTCATGTTTTAGGTGTCAGTGGCACATTAAATACACTGAATTCAGTACATTCTTTGAGAAATTAACCCTGACTAATTTCATTGTTTAGGGAGAATGAAGCTTTGTGGACAGAGATCTCTGATTTGAGACAGAAGCATGCCCACCAGCAACAACTAATTAAAAAGGTAAGTTTCAGTCTATACTTGTGCTTGGCTGGTGCCTGATTTTCTTGTATAATGACAGGGTTCTTGAGTCACATTATTGTCTAGTAACAGTAGTACTCTTGCTTTGGTACACTATATGGCTTCTCACCTACCTCTGGGGCCGACATCCTCTATTGCTACTTACATTTGAGCAAAGTTTTTGCTTAGCAGACCAGCCAGTATCACATTTTTTGCAGAGGTGTTTTGCATTTTTGGTTTGAGGTGCTGCGAGTGGTGGCCCAGTTTGTGGTTTCAGTGGAATGTAACATCGGCGGCGAGATGATTTGCTACAACATCTTATATTAGTTGGGAAATACGCCAACAATTATCTAATTAATTTACGGATGTTCATATTGAATGTATTCAGTTGTGGAGCCATTTTCTGGATGATGTCACAACACAGAATGAACTACCGTGCCTTCCAGACACCAGCACGCACCAGTTGATAAGGAGCATCCACTCTAGCATTTTTTCACCCTCATACATCAGACGCCCCAGGCTTAGACCATGGATATACCTTGCATACTGGTATGGTGTAAAATCTTTACACAGAAAGACTTTGTAAATTTTCATTGATATACCTTGTTTGCAAATAGTGACTTTAATATGCAGTTAAATGGCTAGAACATAAAACGAAAAGTAATTGTTTTTGTTCCCCGTCCTCTTGTTGACTCAATCCACTAAAGCCCTCGTCTTCAGTCTTGGAATATAAGAGTCTCAGAACGTTTCAATGACACATTTTAGTGTCTTAGTTCCTGTACTTATGAATGTCTCTAGTTAAAGGGCCACTGTCATGAAATGGATGATTTTTAGTATCTTAATAATGGAAAAAACGGCAGCCAACATTGACCCATGCGTTTTTTTCACCACAAAACATGATTTTGACGTATACAGCTTTTTCTAACTCGCGCCATGAAAATCCTCTCGAGGGATTTGTTTTTGAGAAGAAGCAGGAAGTAACGTAAAGGACAGGACCGCCCTGAAGTGGACTCGTTTGTTTCCATTAGATTTACCTCCGGGAAGGTAGCTCGTTGTTCCTTCGTGTTAGCCAAAATGCAGGCTCGTTGCATTGCTGGACATTGCTTGAACACTCGGGAGGATGGATTTACCCTTCATAAGATTGCAACAGACCCGGTTCGTCGTGAAAAATGGATTGTACGGGTGCAGAGGACGAGAGCGACGTGGGTTCCAAATGACAGGTAGGTGTGTATTCAGCTACTAAAAAAAAAAATAGTTTTGGACGGACCACGTAATCGGTCTCTCATAACGTAACAAAAGATCCGCGTACGAAATGTGTCTGTGTGCGTCGGACGGCGTTGGGCTGCTTCGCCAGCGAAGTCTGCGCTTCGCGGACGGCGGCAGCTCTGAAGAACGCTGCCACAATGCCACACTCAGCTGCGTATGACGACATGTACTCCAGGTTGGATACGAAAGAAGGAGAAAAGGTGCTCCGCAGATTGGCCAGACAGAGGGATAGAGATGGGAAGGATGTGCAGCAAGTAAAGGTGATTAAGGATAGCGATGGAAATATGTTGACTGGTGCCAACAGTGTACTAAGGAGACAGAAAGAGTACTTTGAGAATTTAATGAATGAAGAAAATGGGAGAGAAGGTAGAGTAGAAGAGGCAAGCATGAATGACGGTCAAGTGGCTTTGATTAGTAAGGGAGAAATTAGGCACTGGACAGAATGAAAAATGGAAAGACAGTTGGTCCCGATGACATACCAGTGGAGATATGGAAGCAATTTGGTGAGGTGGCTGTGGAGTTTTTGACCAACTTATTCAATAGAATACTAGCGGGAGAGAAGATGCCAGAAGAATGGAGGAAAAGTGTGCTCGTCCCCATTTTTAACAACAAAGGCAAACTACAAAGGAATAAAGATGATGAGCCACACAATGAAGTTGAGGGAAAGAGTAGCGGAGGCTAGATTTAGGACAGAAGTATCTCCGAGCAACAGTATGGTTTCATGCCTAGAAAGAGTACCACAGATGCACTATTTGCCTTGAGGATGCTCGTGGAAAAGTACAGAGAAGGTCAGAAGGAGCTACATTGTATCTTTGTAGACTTAGAGAAAGCCTAAGACAGAGTACCAAGAGAGGAACTATGGTACTGCATGCACAAGTCTGGTGTGGCAGAGAAATATGTTATAATAGTACAAGACATGTATGAGGGTAGCAGAACAGCGGTGAGATGTACAGTTGGTGTGTCAGAAGAATTTAAGGTAGAGGTGGGACTGCATTAGGGTTCCACACTGAGGCCCTTCTTGTTTGCGGTATGAATAGATAGGCAGACAGATGAGGTTAGACGAGATTCCCCTTGGACCACGATGGTCGCAGATGATCTTGTGATCTGCAGTGAAAGCAGGGAACAGGCGGAGGAATGGTTAGAAAGATAGCGGAACCCACTGTAAAGAAGAGGAATGAAGATTAGCCGTAGTAAAACAGTGTGTGTGCGTGTGTGCGCGTGTGCGAATGAGAGGGGCGGAGGAGTAAGAGTGAAGCTCCAGGGAGAAGAGATGGGGAAGGTGGATGACTTCAAATACTTAGTGTGGTAAGGAAGTGAAGAAACTGGTCCAAGCAGGGTGGAACAGTTGGCGGAAGGTGTCTGGTGTTGTATGTGACAGAAGAGTATCCGCCAGGATGAAGGCCAAAATTTATAAAACAGTGGTGAGGCCGACCATGATGTACGAATTAGAGACGAAGGCCCTGAAGAAACAACAGGAAGCAGAACTTGAGGTAGCAAAAATGAAGATGTTGAGACTCTCGCCTGGTGTGAACAGATTGGATTGGATAGGATTTGAAATTAGCTCATTAGAGGGACAGCCAAAGTTGGATGCTTTGGAGACAAGGTGAGAAAGAGCAGACTAAGATGGTTTGGACATGTTCAGAGGCAAGAGAGTGAGTATGTTGGTAGAAGGTTGCTGAGGATGGAGCTCCCAGGCAAAAGTTCGAGAGGAAGACCGAAGAAAAGGTTGATGGATGTTGTGAGGGAGGATATGCCTATATTTTTTTCTTCTTCTTTTCCTTTCAGCTAACGGGACAGTTAGGGGTTTCCACAGCGTATCATCTTTTTCCATCTAAGCCTATCTCGTGCATCTTCTTCTCTCACAACATCCATCAACCTTTTCATTGGTCTTCCTCTCACTCTTTTGCCTGGCTCCATCCTTAGCACCTTTCTCCTATTATACTCACTCTCTCGTTTCTGAACATGTCCAAACCATCTAAGTCTGCTCTCTCTAACCTTGTCTCCAAAACATCCAACTTTAGCTGTCCCTCTAATGAGCTCGTTTCTAATCCTCAGCATCTTCATTTCTGCTACCTCCAGTTCTGCTTCCTGTTGTTCCTTCAGTGCCGCTGTCTCTAATCCGTACATCAAGGCTGCCCTCACCACTGTTTTATGAACTTTGCCTTTCAACCTAGCAGAGACTCTTTTGTCACATAGAACACCAGACACCTTCCGCCAACTCTTCCACCCCACTTGGACCCGTTTCTTCACTTCTTTAACACACTCTCCATTGCTCTCTATTGTTGACCCCAAGTATTTTAAGTCATCCACCCTCGCTATCATTCCTCCTCCTCCACCCCTCACATTCATGCACATATATTCAGTTTTATTTCGGCTTATTTTATTCCTCTCCTTTCCAGTGTGTGCCTCCATCTTTCTAATTGTTCCTCCACCTGTTCCCTGCTTTCACTGCAGATCACAATTTCATCTGCGAACATCATGGTCCAAGGGGAATCTAGTCTAACCTCATCTGTCAGCCTGTCTATTACGACCGCAAACAGGAAGGGGTTAGGTTAGCGTGGAACCCTGATGCAGTCCCACCTCTACCTTAAATTCTTTTGACACGCCAATGGTACATCTCACCGCTGCTCTGCTACCCTCATACATGTCTTGTACTATTATAACATATTTCTCCGCCACACCAGACTTGTGCATGCAGTACCATAGTTCCTCTCTTGGTACTCTGTCATAGGCTTTCTCTAGGTCTACAAAGATACTATGTAGCTCCTTCTGATCTTCTCTGTACTTTTCCACGAGCATCCTCAAGGCAAATAGTGCATCTGTGGTACTCTTTCTAGGCATGAAACCATACTGTTGCTCGGAGATACTTCTGTCCTAAGTCTAGCCTCCACTACTCTTTCCCATAACTTCATTGTGTGGCTCATCATCTTTATTCCTCTGTATTTTCCACAGTTCTGAACATTGCCTTTGTTGTTAAAAATGGGGACTAGCACACTTTTCCTCCATTCTTCTGGCATCTTCTCTCCCGCTAGTATTCTATTGAATGAGTTGGTCAAAAACTCCACAGCCACCTCACCAAATTGCTTCCATATCTCAACTGGTATGTCATCGGGACCAACTGTCTTTCCTTTTTTCATTCTGTCTAGTGCCTTTCTAACTTCTCCCTTACAAATCAAAGCCACTTGACCATCATTCATGCTTGCCTCTTCTGCTCTACCTTTGCTCCCATTTTCTTCATTCATTAACTTCTCAAAGTAGTCTTTCTGTCTACTTAGTACACTATTGGCACCAGTCAACAAATTTCCATCGCTATCCTTGATCACCTTTACTTGCTGCACATCCTTCCCATCTGTATCCCTCTGGCCAATCTGCGGAGCTCCTTTTCTCCTTCTTTCGTATCCAACCTGGAGTACATGTCGTCATATGCCTCTTATTTAGCCTTCGCCACCTCTACCTTTGTCCTACGACGCACCTCAATGTATTCTTTACTCCTCTCCTTAGTCCTCTCTGTGTTCCACTTCTTCTTCGCTAATCTCTTACCTTGGATGACTTCTTGTATTTTGAGGTAACACCACCAAGTTTCATCCTCCCCTTTCCTACCAGAAGACACACCAAGTACTCTCCTGCCTGTCTCTCTGATTACCTTGGCTGTCGTAGTCCAGTCTTCCGGGACCTTCTGCTGTCCATCGAGAGCCTGTCTCACCTCTTTCCGAAAGGCCACACAATATTCTACCTTTCCCATTTTCCACCACCTGATTCACTGGTCGAACTTTGTCTTCTTAGTCTTCCTACCCACTACCAGAGTCCTCCTCCACACCACCATTTTATGCTGTCGAGCTACACTCTCCCCCACCACAACCTTAGTCGGTAACCTCCTTCAGATTACTCTGTCTGCACAAAATATAATCCACCTGCGTGCGTCTACCTCTGCTCTTTTAAGTCACTCTGTTCCACTTTCTTCTGGAAATCAGTGTTCACCACTGCCAGTTCCATCCTTTTTGCGAAGTCCAACACCATCTGCCCCTCAAAGTTCCTTTGCTGAATGCCTTAGTTACCAATCACTTCTTCATCGCCCCCGTTTTCTTCACCCACATGTCCATTGAATTCTGCACCAATCACAACTCTCTCTCTGGGATGCTTAGGACTACTTCGTCTAGTTCCTTCCAGAATTTCTCTTTCAACTCGAGGTCACATCCTACCTGTGGAGATTAGGTCTACAAAGATACAATGTAGGTCCTTCTGACCTTCTCTGTACTTTTCCACGAGCATCCTCAAGGCAAATAGTGCATCTGTGGTACTCTTTCTAGGCATGAAACCATACTGTTGCTCGGAGATACTTCTGGCCTAAGTCTAGCCTCCACTACTCTTTCCCATAACTTCATTGTGTGGCTCATCATCTTTATTCCTCTGTAGTTTCCACAGTTCTGAACATTGCCTTTGTTGTTAAAAATGGGGACTAGCACACTTTTCCTCCATTCTTCTGGCATCTTCTCTCCCGCTAGTATTCTATTGAATGAGTTGGTCAAAAACTCCACAGCCACCTCACCAAATTGCTTCCATACCTCCACTGGTATGTCATCAGGACCAACTGTCTTTCCATTTTTCATTCTGTTCAGTGCCTTTCTAACTTCCCCCTTACTAATCATTGCCACTTCCTGGTCATTCACGCTTGCTTCTTTGACTCTACCTTCTCTCCGATTTTCTTCATTCATTAATTTCTCAAAGTACTCTTTCCATGTACTTAGCACACTACTTGCACCAGTCAGCGTAGTTCCATCGCTGTCCTTAGTCATCTTTACTTGCTGCACATCCTTCCCTTCTCTATTCGTCTGTTTGACCAACTTGTAGGGATTCTTTTCTCCCTCTTTTGTATCCAACCTGGTGTACATGTCGTCATATGCCTCTTGTTTAGCCTTTGTCACCTTGACTTTTGCCCTACGTCGCATCTCAATGTATTCCTTCCACCTCTCCTCAGTCCTCTCCATGTCCCACTTCTTCTTCGCTAATCTCTTTCCTTGGATGATTTCCTGTATTTTGGGGTTCCACCACCAAGTCTCCTTCTCCCCTTTCCTATCAGGAGGGACCCCAAGTATTCTCCTGCCTGCCTCTCTAAGCACCTTGGCAGTAGTATTGCAGTCTTCCGGTAGCTCTTCCTGTCCATCTAGAGCCTGTCTCACCTCTTTCCGAAAGGCCACATAACATTCTTCCTGCCTCAACTTCCACCACCTGATTCTCTGCTTTCCCTTTGTCTTCTTAATCTTCCTACCCGCTACCAGAGTCATCCTACACACCATCATCCTATGGTGTCCATTTACACTCCCCGCCCCCCCACCTTACAATCAGTTAACTTCCTTCAGATTACATTGTCTGCAGAAAATATAATCCACCTGCGTGCTCTTACCTCTGCTCTTGTAGGTCACTCCATGTTCCTGTCTCTGGAAATAAATGTTCACCACTGCCAATTCTATCCTTTTTGCGATGTCCAGCACCATCTGACCCTCAAAGTTCCTTTGCTGAATGGCGTATTTACCCATCACTTCTTTATCACCCCTGTTTCCTTTGCCAAGATGTCCACTGAAATCTGCACCAATCACAGCTCTCTCTCTCTCTCTCTCTCTCTCTTCTCTCTCTCTCTCTCTCTCTCTCCTCTCTCTCTCTCTCTCTCTCTCTCTCGTTCCTTCCAAAATGTCTCTCTCTCGTTCCTTCCAAAATGTCTCTCTCTCGTTCCTTCCAAAATGTCTCTCTCTCGTTCCTTCCAAAATGTCTCTCTCTCGTTCCTTCCAAAATGTCTCTTTCAACTCAAGGTTACATCCTACTTGTGGGGCATAGCATCAAATCACATTATACACAATACCCTCAATTTCAAATTTCAGCCTCATCACTCAATCTGATACTCTTTTCACCTCCAAGACATTCTTAGCCAGCTCTTCCTTTAAAATAACACCTACTCCATTTCTCTTCCCATCAACTCCATGGTTAATATATTTAAACCCTGATCCCAACCTTCTACAGGATTCGCACGCGGCCCGAAAAACCCCTAAATTTTCGAAGGTGCATTTAGGGTCTCCTGAAAGTCCTTAAAAATCCGTGAAACCGGTCAAGCCGCTAAAAAGGCCTTAAATTAAAAAAAATCAAAGGGAGGACATCTACCGCCAAAATTATCCCTAAAAAAAAATTACCTTTTATTTAAAAAAAATAGCGATCCGTCTGGCGTCCAAAACAGCCGGAAATTGTCAACGGAAGTCACCGTGTTGACAACTTGTCGCCATCTTGTCGATATTCCATTGTTTCTTTCCGTGAGTAGGCATTTCACTTAGTCTTCGTTACGACGTAGCGTAGTTCTTTCATCGATCCAACTTGTATCATGGGGAAGTGCATTTTTCAATATGCTTGGGTTGAAAATAAGAAGTTCGGGACCTGGGTTCGTCGAGATCCGAAAGATCGGCACATGTTTTACTGCCATCTGTGCAAGCAGAGTTACCAGCTTGAAAAGATGGGTGTCAAAGCGCTGGAGTCGCACCGGAAAAACAGGAGACTCGCTTATTTGGCGAAGACTCTCTCATCTTCCGTTCGGATGAATCGGTTTCTCAAATATCAAGATAGTGACGCATCAACTTCAGGCAGTGATACTAGCAGTGCATGCGCACCTACAGTTGTCCAGTCATCGACTTCAACCAGCCAGAAGTCAGGCTTTATGAACGTAGTTCAATACACAAAGACGGACTCGTTAAAGGCAGAGATGGTATGGACTTTAAAAGTGATCTGCAACCATTGCAGTTACAAATCTTGTGAAAATAATTCAAAAGTGTTTGCAGTCATGTCCCTACACACAGTTGTAGGGATTGTGCATGCCTTTTCTTCTGCCAACTAAGTCGCTTTCCTCCTCTTTTTTGTCTTCAACCTACATTTCCGGAGTTTCTACCGACGGCTTGCAAATTAACAGTGCCGGCGGCAGGCGGAGTTAGTCTGGGCCACGACCTATTATCCGGCCTTAGGACTGGCCTACACGACGCACAGGAATTGTGCACCCCTTTGGGCTACAGATTGACAAAAACAAGCAATCACATAAAATACACAATTCACACACTACCTAGTCTATATTAAAGTTAAAGTCGGATAAAAGCAATCAATTATACAAAGTCAACACATAGGATGCACAATTTACCTACTACTTAATCCAGTATCCTTATCCTATGTGGGATTTATTCCTGATTGAGAACAGATCCAGCAACAAAGTATTTGTATGCCTCCAGACTTTTACACGCTTTCGAACTATTCTGTGTAAATCTCGACAACTTACTCACCAGATAAATGTGTATCCAGTTGTCCAAGACAAGCAGAAGCGAATTAACAGTCCACTTTCTTATCAGTGAAAACGTCGGCTTCGGCATTAAATATGGGTCCTCCATCCCAAGTGTCTCTCATTTTTCCATGTACCTTCATTCATTATGACCTTCTAAATGTTGAACGGCATGGGACAAAACTCTGGGTGTCGTTCTCTAAGACATATTTTCGTTTTGTCACAACTGAATTAACTTGCAACAATGCTTTGACCGGCAATATGGCGAGTTACATGATTCATGACCAGCTCGATAATGGTGAACCACGAATAGGGAAGCGCATCGTGTAATTTTAACATAATATGGGGCGTTGAAACACTCTTAACTGCTGTAAATGAAGAAGACTGCATCTTGCACAACTGTGACTCTTAGAAAGAATAGCTCCTATTCATTAAATGTGTATTGTTCTTTGTTCTTGTTAGCTTATTTGTTCTTCTTCTCAGTACTCAACATGAATGTCGTACCAGGGTGGCAACGACTACCGGATACAAATTCTTTGTATTGTTCCATACTTGGCCATTAGAGCTGATTGTGATTCTGATTCTGGTGCAGCGGAGCCTTAATGTGAATTTAAAAATACTGTAAGATCTGTAATTCTGAGTTTACCCCTTTTAAAAGAGCGGGGGGAGGGGCGGAGTAAGTCTTAGACGAGGGGGAGAAATAACTGTCACTGAGTAGCTTGTTGTTGTTGGAGAGTTCTTTGTGCAACAGGAGTGTTAATTAAAAAAGCAACTATAAAACCCAGCAGTGTGTGTATTACAGGGTATTACAGTACAATGGGGGGAAAAAAAGCACTATTTCAATAACCAATGTAAATAAATACTTGAAAAATAACTACCTCAATATTTATTTTACTTGGCTAAAGGGACTTCTGCTACTGAACCTCCACGCACAGTGACTGCAAATTAGTACTGTAGGGAAAGACATGTTCATCTTTTCACATGACTGTCAGCTTCTGTCTGTGAGGCATGTCGGCGTCTCAGAGACTGTAACATATATTTTGAGCAACAAAAAATTAGACCATTTTTAAATATGTATATATATGTATGTGTATATATATGTATGTGTATGTTTGTGTATGTATGTGTATGTTTGTGTATGTATGTGTGTGTATGTGTATGTATGTGTGTCTATATGTATGTGTATGTGTATGTATGTGTGTCTATATGTATGTGTATGTATGTGTGTCTATATGTATGTGTATGTATGTGTGTCTATATGTATGTGTATATATATATATATGTATGTATGTGTGTGTGTGTATATATGTATGTGTATATATGTATGTGTGTGTATATATGTGTATATGTACATGTGTGTGTATATGTGTGTGTGTGTGTATATATATATATATATATATATATATATATATATATATATGTACAGTTCATGATGTATTGTTATAATCTAGCATAATTTACGGCATTTATCAACCCATCGATGAAAGCTAGCAGGAGATAATCTATATCTTCCTAAAGTATGTAAAGGGGAAAAGTTTTCAAATTCAAGATAACGCGGTACCACGGGGGAAAATTACCATTTGCATTTAGATATATGGATAGACTAATCTAATGTTAGAACTTAGATCAACTCAAAGTCAATCACAATCTCATACTTATTATAGTTATTCAGTGGAACAGAATTTCCTTAAACGCACTCGCAGTACATGAAGCAGCCCGGATCATGTGGTTTTGTCATCACTTCCGAACTTGCTCACTACGGTTAACTTGCGTTTCCCATTTTCGGGTGAATACTGATTCTTTTAGGCGCAGGCTTGTTTTGTCAACAACGTTTATGAAATAAACACTTAAATTAATGTCAAGACCAACGTTCCCTCTAATTTTTTGTCTGAGCAAATACACTCAGCCCGTGAGCGCCCCTTTTGACCACTGTGAACAACACAGACGTATGCACTGTGGTCAGAACAGTGTTATCCATTGAAGTTACATGGCTCATTCAAAGATTCAGATTACAGCATTTACATTTCCATCAGAACATTTATAAGAACAATTTTTTTTTGCAAAATTACAATGAAAATGTCAACAAACAAAAAAATACATTGCGAATTAAACCAAGCCAACTATGAACTATAAATTTGAAAGGTTGCTTGCAACTTTTTCATTTTTTTTTTTTTAACCCACAATGATATCCGTCTGTTGTTCTTGGTGTAAAACTGAATTATTGCTTGCAGAATATCTTTAGCAATGCATGTTGAAAGCTGAATGATGCTCCAAAGAAGCTTTAAGGTTAATGTTGCCTCCTAGGTTTAAAATCCAAAATTATCTTTTTGTGCACTGTGTTGTCTGTGCTTTCATCCTCGATCAGGCTGTGCCAAGGGGGAATTTTAACATTATACACCATCTCATCCTGTGCTTTCTACATTTGCTTCAGACCAGACTTTTTTTTTTACTCTAGAGAAAATCTCGTCCAGTTTCACCACTTTTTTTTCTATTATTCACATAACCATTCATTAAAGCAACATCACTTTTTTTTTCCCGTTTTTTGTTTTTTTTACTTTTAACATAATTATCGAAAGTATACATAAGCAGCATGTCGAACTCTTTGCTCTACGTTGGCCAGGCTGTGTGGGTGGACGGTGTTTGTAATTGAGTGTACCCCTTTAAGAGCCGAAGGGGGGCGGAGTCAGCTAAACTAGCAGGAGACCATGTGCTTCCTTGTTTTAAAAAAAAAAAAAAAAAAAAAAGTCACCCTGTGGTTCACTGCGGTGGATCGGTTTTCATGTGTGCTGAGTGTCTATGTATTTCTACTCGTAACAAATTTTACGCGCATTCTTTTTTTGTGCTCGACTGTGCAGATTTGCGAGTGGGATGGCGTGTGAGCGCGAACGCCCTCGTCAAATGTGACTGATGGCTTCATTTATTACAATAGTTAAAAAATAATAGCAGTCCAATGTGACTAACCAGATTAATCCACATTGTCAATATATTTTCAGAAAACCAGCAAGACCCTGCATTCATGATGTACCCACTCTTAAGGCTGTGCAATTGGGCACTTTGTTAAAAGTGGTGTGTTTTTACAAAAAAAAGGTCTGCCATTGACTTTACAAACTCAAATCTATTTTGTACATTTTTTTTTTTTTTAGGATTTACCAATCTTTTGAATCACTAAACTAATAATTCAGTTGTATGACCACAGTTTATTATAACTGCTTCAGATCTTTTAGATACCTTTCAGCTGTTATTTCACTGCAACATTCTTTAAAAACATTCCACAATTTATATTTTATATTTCTTGGTTTTGCTTTAGAAATAGCATTTTTGATGTTAAGGTACGTCGATTGGGCTGACCACTACATGACATTAACTTTGTTGGTTAGGAACTAAGACTTTGCATGTTTACTGGTGTTTTTGGGGTCATTGTCTTGTTGAAATACCAATTTCAAGGGCATGTTCTCTTCAGCATAAGGCAACATCACCTCTTCAAGTATTTTGACATATGTAAACCAAGCCATGACCCTGGTATGCGATAAATAGGCCCATCATAGGCGAAACATGGCCATATCATGATGCTTGTATCACGGGTGATTGTAGCTCTTTTGAATATCTGTGTTTTTTAAGCAAAGCAAAGCACATTTATTTGTATCGCGCATTTCATACACGAGGTAACTCAATGTGCTTTAGATGATTAAAGGCATTTGAAAACAAAGAGATAAAACATTTAAAATTGAATAAAAATGTTAAAAATTAGATGTTCCTAGAAAAACAGCTAAGACAAGCCTGAGGACTGCTGAGAGTGAACTCAAACCAACCAAGATTGTCTTTCTCGCGAGGGTCAGATAGGGAGAAACTCTGAGTGCGCTCCCTCAGTCTGCCAAAGTGGTAGTCCCTGTCTGCTCTTTTTATTGCTTTCTCAGGTCAAAGGGTTACAATCTTACACAGTGAAAATGCTGACACAGTTGGCTACACCAACAGCAAATAAACACTAAGGTACATGTTTCTTCAAGGCTGCAAGAGTGTCCTGATAAACCCACAAGACAAAAAGCAGGGCATTGTTTAAAGACATGTTTATGGCATTTAGGGGTATCATCTTGTGGTAGAAAGGCGTTATCTCCCAGTGTTGAGGAGTATCTGCTTAAGATCAGAAGGGAAACATGCTGAGGTCAGGATGGAGACATTGCTTCCCAGTGTTCAGGAGTATAAGCTTGAGGTCGCCAGGAGGGCATCGCCTCCCAGGTGTCACTGGGTCACACTTCAAGACACGCATGCAGCTCACAAAGAAAACAATTCAGACTAAGACTAACAGAAACAAACGCATGGTAAAACAATCCCAACAGCAACTATAGTAGTAATATACGTTTATCATGATAACAAACACAGTAATGAATTCCTTCACCAAAAACAATAAAATAATATAAATATAAAAAAGACAATTAAAACCACATACAATGCAAGTAATATGATCAAAAAGTGGATATATTCTAAAAAGCATGAGAAAAAAGAAAAGTTTTCAACCTGGATTTAACAAACATTCCCACTTGGGGCTGACCTCACCTCTGTTTTAACTTATTCCATTTGTGTGCAGCATAATAGCTAAATGCTGCTTCACCTTGTTTGCTTTGAACTCTGCACTCCACTATTTGACATGAGTCAATTGATCTCAGAGCTCTACTGGGTTTGTATTCCGTAAGCATTTCTTTCATGTATTCAGGACCTAAATCATTTAGTGATTTATAGACCAGTGGCAGAACTTCAACATATATTCTAAAGCTGACTGGAGGCTAGTGCAAGGACTTTAGGATTGGCATTATATGCTCTGACCGCTTTGTTTTGGTCAGAACGTCAGCTGCAGCATTCTGAATGAGCTGCAGCTGTTTAATACTCTTTTTGGGGAGTCCAGTCTACTTGAGATAAAAGCATGGATGCACTTTTCCTGGTCTGCTTGACACATGCAAGACTTCACTCTAGATACGTTTTTCAGATGGTAGAAGGCAGTTTTTGTGATTGATTTGATTTAATTGTTGAAAGGCGGGTCAGAATCAATCAGAACCCCATGGTTTTGGACTTGGTCTTTGGTTTTTAAAGATAGAGAGTCCAGGTGTTTACTTACAGCAATTCTCTTTTTTTTTATTGTCAAAAACAATTGTCTCAGTTTTGTTGTGATTTGGTTGAAGAAAATTTTGGCTCATCCAGTTATCTGCTTTAGAAAGTGGCACAATACCTCAATTGAACTGTAGTCATCTGGAGACACTGCGAAATATAACTGTGTCATCTGCATAGCTATGGAAGTCAAAATTGAAGTTTTGAAGAATTTGACCCAAGAGTAGTATATACACGCTGCACAGGAGGAGTCCAAGAACTGACCCTTGAGGGACCCAAGTTCATTGCCATTTGCTGAGACTGAGCTCCTCCAATGGTCAAAAAGTAGGTCCTTTCCTCCAGGTAAGACCTAAACCATTTAACGACCGTTGTTTTAATAGTTTATAGACCTGCAAGATACAATAGAACATTTAGGGAGGATTTTTCAGAACTGCGATCAGTTTTACTGTCTACAACTATTTGTCATAATGAGGGACTTAAACATTCATGTTAACAATAACATGGAAAAAACATCCAAAGAATTTTCTCCCATATGAGGCACGTTTGACTTCGCAACATATTTAGAGTCCAATATAGACTCAAGGTCACATCTTAGACCTGGTCATATCTAAGGATCTTGAAATTCTATCAATTGACATTAAGGATATGGGTATTTGTGATCAATTTTGTGTATTTTATGAACAACGGAGTCTTCCAAAAGTTCAGACAACATCAATGTCTTACTAAGAAAAGAGTACTTGAGTTTATGGAGACTGTAACTGTTCCACAGACTAAGAATGCTGAGACAGTCGATGAACCTTTGGACAATTTCACCTCAACAATCTCAAATGCGATGAATGCGGTCGGTCCTGTTCAAACCAAGACCATCCTGAGGCGACTTTGACCACCGTGGAGGAACACATTGATTGTCAAGAGGTCTAAATCTAAATGTAGGAAAGCAGAACTCAAGGGGAGATAAACCAAACTCGAAATTGACTAGGACCTCGACAGTGTCTTTGTAATTTCAACCAAGAGTTAGTCAGGACAAGACAGCAACATTTTTCTGAAATCATCAGTGAGAACCTCAATACTCGTATTCTGTTTGCATTGGTTGACATGTTCACAACCCCATCAAATCAGATTGCTACAGAGGACATAACGGCTGATAAATACAATGGGTTTTCCTGTTATTTGAGTGAGAAAATAAAATATATCAGGTCAAATGTCAGCACAAATCAGCAAAATGATAAAATAATTCTTCGTCTAGCCACTTTAAGAAAAATGTATTCTCAAGTCAGAATTTGCTAGTTGGCCAAAAAACAGTAGCAGCAATTGAAACCAACAAGCTGTCTTGACTCAATATCATCTCACTTTTTCAAAACTATTGTGAAGTCAGTGCTTGCTGATTTGCAGCAAATAATAAATTGCCTGCTGGTGAGTTTCCTAAAGCCTCTTAAAATCAGAGCACTGGATGATTCCATGTCAACAAACAATTGACCTATCTCTACTCTCCTTTCCTAGCCTAGATTCTTGAGAAAGTTGTTTTTAATTAACTCAGCAATTTCTAGAATTTAAATGTACTTCTTGACAAATTTCAATCATGGTCTACAGTCCCCTGAGCCAATTTGGACACAACAACCAATACAGGTTTCCCTTAGCGAATCAGGATACAGACCATAATGTGCATTCATACTGACAAAAAAGCCTGCTGCACTGTAAAAAGTTACACATGAACACACAAAAAAATCAATGTAATAGCAAGACTGCATAAAGTCAACCTTAATTTTTATTGACCGTTACTTATGTTCCACCCTAATTTGCTCATAAATCTTTTAAAAATCAGACATTGTAATTTTTCTGGATCCCCCCCCCCCCTTCTCATTTTGTCTCTCATAGATGAGGTATACCCATGATGGAAATTACAGGCCTCTCATTTTTCAATTGGGAAAATTTTGCACGATTAGTGGCTAACTAAATACTTGTCTGCCCAACTGTATTTGTGTGAAATAACAAAAAATCTCAAGATTTTTTTTTCTTGTTGTTGTTAATTGGAGACTAAATTGTCCCTAGGTGTGGTTGTGAGTGGGACTGTCTCCGTGTGCCCTACAATTGACTGGCAACCACTTCAGGTTATACATGGCCTCCTGCCCAGTGACAACTAGGATTGGCTCCAGCACTCCCCCGACCCTCATGATGACATCCGGCTCAGAAAATGGATGGATGGATATCTTACAGCCATATTCATGATTGAGAGCTAAACAAATGAAGAAAATAAAATTAAATTCTCTCAGAAATTCTCTATTATTTTTGGCATTGAACAAAATTAATAGATGGCCTAGTTCGACATAGATGTTGAGTACGAAGAACAATAAACAGCCAATTGACAGAACATTTTTTTTCTTTAAGAACGAGCAGTTGTGCAAAGTTCTGCAAGGATGCAGTCTTCAAGCATTTAGAGCAGTTAGTGTGGCCATCAGAGCGATAGTCCAGTGCAATGACAATTGGGCAAAGGGTGTCAAGACTGAAGGAGTGTTTGCAGAAGTAGGCTGATTTACCCTCTTCTTTATCCCTTTATCTTGGGCCAGAAATGTCATCTGTTTTCCCTGTCCTACTTTTAATCCTCACAAAGCGCACATTGCCAGTTCTCTATATTGTCTGCCTGTATCGAATCCGAGCGTGATGCTGCCGGGCCACAGGTCGCCATGTCAATTTTTTTCCTCACCTGATGAGCAACAACTATAGCCTCAGAAAGCTTCTCCCGCTCCCATTGTAATACATTTTTAGCATATTGTCTCTGACTGTAATACATTTTGGCATATTGTTGTCACCTCAGGGAGCACAGCTTCCATTTCAGCCCCCAGTACACCATATACTGTAATTTCTCAAATTATGCGAAAATTTTCCCCAAAATCTTTTCAAAAAGTTAATAGAGCGCATTATATTTAGGTATGAATAAAAAATACACACATTTATATAGTCGTATACAGGTACATGGAGTGGGAAAAAATGTATACATATATATTTCGATATGATATTCGATGTCCTCTGTTACACATTTATATACAGTATATTACGGTAATGTGCGCCCCCAACCTGAGCTCTCTGAGCTCCTCGCGGAGCTTGCATTTTACGATCATTAGTGTAGCATGTTTATTGCTACTGCACCAAAGATCAGAAATTATGGCCCGTGAGTTTGTTTTAACTTAAACTAAGAAAAAAAAATGTCGACTACAACAGCTAGTTGTGCAGCTGTTTTTAAAAGAAATGTCATCACTTGTGCCGATGACGCCGCCAACCGGGAAGTAGACAAACAATGATAGCTCCCCTCAATGGTTTCAGGTGGGTAACAAAACAACGTGAGGTCAAACTACATAATACAAGCGTCATGGGCACATTAAAAAAAACGGTAGCATACACACAATTGAAATGGTCGCTTTTTTGTTTTTTTTAAATGTGCCAATTACCTTTGTTTCTACGTAGTTTGAGCTCACGTTGTTTTGATAGCCACCTGAGGCCACAATGAAAGATGCTACAGATTGGAGCCGAATGGAGGGGGAGAGGCTGCGCTGCATAACCCAATCGCTTGGTATTAAAAAAATGTTTCCTCACAAACGCCATGGATGCCAAAGATGCAAGAGGCACCGGAACTGTACCAAGTCATCAAAGATGAGTTCCACAGCGACTCACGAAAGGTAGCTACTATGGATATTTTTCGGTTTGGAGAGGAGGAGTCAGATCCTTATTTTGAAGGCTTGGCCAAGGATGTGTAATGTAGTGGTGAACAGCACTATGCACAAACGTTTTATGCACAAATATTTAATGCAAAATAATGTTTATGTTAAACGGTGTCAAATTTTTGTATTTTCAAGACTAAAATGTGTTATTAACAGTATTAATAAAATGTGGTGCCATCATTGAGCATTTATTTTAGTTGGTTGAGGGATTCTGTTCTGACAATTGCAGGGTCCGGGACAAGTGTGTGCGCATTGTACATTGGCAGCAGGGTTTTCCCGATTTTTTTTTTTTTTTTTTTTTTTTTTTTTTTTTTTTTTTTTTTTAAAGGTCAACTTTGGGGGTGTGCATTATACTTCAGGACGCATTATACTTGAGAAATTATGGTAATCCTATATTCCAGCACCGACCTTAATGCGCCAAATCTGATACTCTGTTCAAGCATTTCACAGTAATAACTTTTCTCCACTCATTTTTAATGCCACTAATGTTGTCATCAGACATGGGGAAACTATGGCTCGTGGGCCTTATATGGCCTGTTGTGCTTTTCAATACGGCCCGCCACACTTATTGTACGGTGTACAACTGGTGAGCATATCTGCCTTATAGTTCCACTTAAAGGGCCACAGTCATGAATTGCATGATTTTTAGTCTGTTATTAATGAAAAAAGTGTAGCCTGCATGGACCCGCGCTTTTTTTCACCACAGAACTTGATTTTGACGTATACAGCTCTTTGAAGTCCCGCCGTGAAAATCCTCTCATTGGATTTGTTTTCGAGAAGAAGCAGGAAGTGATGTGCATGGCAGGACCGCCCTCAAGTGGACTCATTTTTTTCTATTAGTTTTACCTCCGAGAAGGTAGCTAGTTGTTCCTTCGTGTTAGCCAAAATGCTGGCCTGTTTGGTGGACATTGCTTGAACACTCAGGAGGATGGATTTCCCCTTCATAAGTTTGCAAGAGACCCAGTTCGTCATGAAAAATAGATTGCACGGGTGCAATGGATGAGAGCTTTGTGGGTTCAAAATGACAGGTAGGTGTGTATTCAGCTACTAAATAAATTAATAGTTTAGGGCAGACCACCTAATCGGTCTCTCATAAGGTAACAGAGTCGCGTACGTATGACAGGCGTGCTAAATGTGTCGATGTGCGCGTCGGACAGCGTCGGGCTCGCCGGCAAAGGCTGCTGCGTCACCTCGCCAGCTGAGGCTGCCGCGTCGGGTCGTGGACGGTAGCGGCGGCTCTGAACAACGCTGCCGACAATGCCAGACTCAGCCTCGTGCAACGACAACGCCGTAAAGCAACCCGGCTCGGCTCCGTATAAGCCACCTCGGCGCCGAAAATGAGCCACACCGCGTCCGCCTGTCACGACTTCGGCGAAGCCTGCGCGTCAGGCTCGCGGATGGTGGCGGCTCTGAACAACGCTGCCGACAATGCCACACTCAGCTGCATGCGATGACAACGTCGTACAGGGCCCCGGCTCGACGGTGTTGTTCATGGCAGACGGCCTTAATCGGCCAGGGTGGCTCATCTCCGCCGCGGAAGTGGATCGGACAGGGAGGCAATTTGGCCATGATCGCATATCATCTGAATATGGCTCGAAACAATAGGTTAATATTGCCCCGGTAACTTCACTCGGTTGTGTGATGTTCTCTTCTTCGAAAAGAGCTTCCGTAACAGAAGGGGCGTGTTCTTCTCCCATAGTAGGGTCCACCACGTGTTATCAAAGGCAAATATCCGGGGTGACGTCACGGACTGGGGTTGCAGCCAATATGGTGACCACTTGGATGTCGCCGAATGACACTTCCGCAACTTTGCGCATGGATGACGCGCTCTCTGCTCATATTTATTTTTTCGTATAGAATATTATATGTAGTTTTCATTACATCTATTTTAGAATGTTTGTCGGGATGACACTTGACCTTTAAAAAAAATAAATAATCATTCATCAATAACTCCTTTCATTTTGTCCCTGCAAAGCCAGCGTTTCTCCAATAGGCTGAACATTGGTGGACCTTTTTTGGAGTGTAGAATACTCTTTATTTTGCTCTCATTTTCCTGTTGCCGTTTGATCCCTTCTGAAAAAGTGACCAGACCATATAAAAGAAAAGGGTGAGTCAAAAGTATATAATAAAGAGTTGACAACGAAAAAGGCAGCATGGTGGATCAGCTGGTAAAATGTTGGCCTCACAGTTCTGAGGTCCCGGGTTCAATCCCGGACCCGCCTGTGGAGTTTGCATGTCCTCCCTGTGCTTGCGTGGGTTTCCTCCGGGCACTCCGGGTTCCTCCCACATTCCAAAAACATGCAACATTAATTGGACACTCTATTTCCCCCTTAGTGTGATTGTCAGTGCGGCTGTTTGCCTCAACGTCCCCTGCGATTGGCTGTCAACCAGTTCAGGGTGTACCCCGCCTCCTGCCTGTTGACAGCTGGAATAGGCACCAGCATTCCCCGCGACTTTCGTGAGGATAAGCAGCAAAGAAAATGGATGGATAATCTTGTCATTTATCAGAATCCGCTTTTTTGGCCAAGTGTGGAACAACACACAAGGAATTTGACTCCGGCACTCAGTGCCGCCCTGGTATGACATTAAGCACAAAGAACAAACAAAGCACAAGGGACATTCTGTTAGTAGGAAGAGTCACAGATGTACAAGATGCAGTCTTCATTCAGAACAGTTAAGAGTGCATGAATGCCCTACATTATGTTAAGCTTGTACAGCCTGCCCTTACCCTTTCGCGGTTCCCGTTATAGACCAGTGTAATGCCAATTGTGCAAAGGGAGCAGTTTAAAATGATGAATTGTGTGATAATCTACAGAATACATTACTAATACTAATACTGATTGGACCAGCAGGATCTGAGGGTGTGTCCCAACAACGGCACAAGGCAGAGAATAGTAGGTTTGCTGATCAAGAATTTAATTACTTATTTACCAGAGGGAAAAAAATTGTTCGAATGCCTGCTTGTTTTAACTCTCATTTATCGGTAGTGCTTACCTAATGGGAGGAGCTGGAAGAACTGGTGGCCAGGATGTGGAGGGTCTGAAAGGATCTTGCCCGCTCTGGACTGAGTTTGAGTGCCGTGGGAAGGGTGGTGCCGACAATCCACCCAGCACTTTTTATTGTCCGTTGTAGTCGGAGTTTGTCCTTTTTTGTGGCAGCCCCAAACCAGACTGTGATGGAGGTACACAGTACTGCTTGGATGACCGCTGTTTAGAACTGTCTCAGAAGTCTTCCTCAGAAGCCGCAAAAAGTACATCCTTTCCTTGGCTTCTGAGGATAGAGTTGATGTTCGTCTCCCACTTCAAGTCCTGTGAGACTGTAATTCCCAAGAACTTGAATGTCTCGACGGTTGACGCACAGTTGGACAGCGTCAGGGGCAGATGTGGTGAAGGATGCCTCCTGAAGTCCACAATCATCTCTACAGTCCTTGGTGTTCAACAACATGTTGTGTTGGGCACACCAAAGCTCCAGTCTCGCCAATACATGTCGGTACGCAGACTTGTCGTCGTCTTTGATGAGGACAATGACTGTGGTGTCATTTGCGAACTTCAGGAGTTTGAAAGTTGGATGCCTTTTGGTGAAGTCATTTGCGCGAGAAGAGCAGAGGGGAGAGGACACATACTTGGGGTGCCCTGGTGCTGATAGTGCGTGTGGATGAGGTAGTCTACCCCAGGCTCACCTGCTGTGTCCTGCCCATCAGGAAGTTGTAGATCCACTGGGAGATGGCAGGCGAGACGCTGAGCTGGAGAAGTTTAGAGCAGAGGATTTCAGGGATGATGGTGTTAAACGCAGGGCTGGAGTCCAGGAACAGGATCCTCGCATAAGTTCCTCGCTGTCGAGATTTTCAAGAATGAAGTGCAGACCCATGTTGACTCGTCAGTCAGGTTCCGACCTCCTGATCAGCTCAAACATGTATTGATCATGATCCACATACACATTACTGGCCATTGCGTATAGTGCAGGACCCGGTCAATTGCAATGGTGGAAAGAGAGCTCTGTCTTGAGCTTCAGATATGTTCAGGGTATGTTCAATATGTGTAATAAAAACCACTTTTTTAGCTAATCTATAGTTGAAATCTTATGTTCAAGTATTACATATAAACTGCAAGTATTAATTTTAACTGACCCCTATAACATTTTTCTTATCTAAACTTTAAGGCTTATTGTCTTCCCTTCCCATCACGAGGACTGAGTGTGGTTTAACGTTTAGCTACATAAACGCACATGATGTGGCTAATGACAAAAAAGTGTGTCTGTTAACCACATTGTCTGACAGGTTTAATGAACCAGTGCTAACTCTGGCTATACAACAGTAATCTCCTTTTGTTCTCTTCTCAGCTGGTACATTTCATTGTCACATTGGTACAGAACAACCACGTGCTGAATTTAAAGCGCAAAAGGTGAGTGTTCAAATTTATAGATGGATTATTATGCTTGAATATCTGATGTCACTGTCATGTATTGTAGGCCAATTCTCATGAACAGCAACGGAAAGAAGCCGAAATATTTGCATGAAATCTACGATGACAAAGTTTGTGTAGAGCAGGTCAGTGTCTACCTTGATTTGTCAATTTTTCAATCACAATTCCATTGTCAGTGTGGTATGGCATTAATTTTCCAATCAATCAGTTTCATTGAGTGGATATATTGAGGAAGGGGTTTTGCAATAAATGCATTACACTCCATATATTAGCATTATCTGGCAGACTTCCAAAAGTGTCCCATTGTGTTGCCATTTTCCTCTTTGAGTAAATGTGTATTTGTATTCTATGCCATCAGTGGTGTGTCTAAAACTGGCTGGATGCAGATATTGTGGACCTTCAAAACTGTCTCCCGATTCAACAAATGTGTTGTCAGCTTCACTTCTTGCTGTAAATGATGTAGAATATGACATTGTACGGTGGAATCTCGGATCACAAAGTTCTTTGCGAGACTGTTGCTCTGTTTTTTCCATTAAAAAAAATAGATGGAAATAGGAAAAAAGGAACGAGAATGAATTCTTTCTAACCCCAGAACCAAATCATGTTTTTGTGGGACTGGTGCTGAGAAACACGGAGTTTCAGGTCCCTCCAAAGATTCTCTATTGGATTTAGGTCTGGAGACTGGCTAGGCCATGGCAGAACCTTGATATGCTCCTGACAGAGCCTCTCGTTGGTTTTCCTGGCTGTGTGCTTCGGGTCATTGTCATTTTGAAAGACCCAGCCACAACCCATCTTCAATGCTTCGACTGATGGAAAGGGGTTGTTCCCCAAAATCTCACAATACATGGCCGCAGTTATTCTCTCCTTAATATAGTGCAGTTGTCCTGTCCCATTTATAGAAAAACACCCGCAAAGCATGATGCTACCACCCCCATGCTTAACAGTAGGGATGGTGTTCTTGTGATGGAACTCATCATTTGTCTTCCTCCAAATACGGTTAGTGGAATTATGACCAAAAAGTTCAGATCAAAGATCACAAAACGTTCCCCAAGACTCCTCTGTATCATCCAAATGGCCATTGGCAAATTTAAGACGGGGCTTGACATCTGCTGGTTTAAGCAGGGGAACCTTCTGTGCCATGCATGATTTCAAACCATGACGTCTTCGTGTATTACCAACAGTCACCTTGGAAACGGTGATCTGAGGTATTTCAGGTCATTAACCAAGTCCTGTCGTGTAGTCCTGGGCTGATTCCTCACCTTTCTAAGGATCATTGAGACCCCACAAGGTGATATCTTCCATGGGGCTCCACTCCGATTGAGATTGAGAGTCATGTTTAACTTCTTCCATTTTCTAATGATTGATCCAACAGTGGACTTTTTTTACCAAGCTGATTGGCAATTTCTCCGTAGCCCTTTCCAGCCGTGTGGAGTTGTGTAATTTTGCCTCTCGTGTCTTTGGACAGCTTTGTTCTTGGGCATGTTACAAGTTTAAGTCTTACTGATTGTATGGGGTGGACATGTATCTTTATGCAGCTGACGACCTCACATAGGTGCATCTGATTCAAGATAATAGATGGAGTGGAGGTGGACTTTTAAAGGCGGACTAACAGGTCTTTGAGGGTCAGAATTCTGGCTGATAGACAAGTGTTCAAATACTTATTTGCAGCTGTATCACACAAATAAATCGTTAAAAAAATCATAACGTTGTGATGTCTGGATTTTTCTTTTTAGATTATCTTTCTCACAGTGGACATGCACCTATGATGAAAATTTCAGACCCCTCCATGATTTCGTAGTGGGAGAAGTTAACGCAATATAGTAGGGTGTTCAAATACTTATTTTCTTCGCTGTAGGTGTGCAGACTTTCTGCCCACTGTACATTATCTCTATATGAAGTACAGGACACGTGGGAGAAAGCGCTACTGAGCAAATTCTGTAGATGCCGTGACTGCATGTCAGCCAAGGCAATATTTTGATTTGAAAATGTTATGAAACTGTTTTGCTGATTTGCAGAAGCGTTTGAGAACAAAGTATCCACTGTATACAGTGTTCCCCCATTGTTCATTGGGGTTATGTTCCTAACATGCCCGCAACTAACGAAAACCCACAAATAATGGATGCAGTATTAATACACACTGCTTACACTGTCAGCGTGCATGGCAGCAGAGGTTTTAACGTGTGTGTAAGCTACCAAATGATAGTTCTCACGAGGATCGCAGTTGTTCCTCACTGCCCCATGAGCACCATCATATGGTAGCTTACATAGACCCTAAAACATGTTCTGGCATGCATGCTAACAGTGTCAACACTTTTCCTTTCAGTTTGTACCGCTTGGGGTCACCACAGCGTGTCATCATTTTCCCTCTAAGCCTATCTCGTGCATCTTCCTCTCTAACATCCACTGTCCTCATGTCTTCCCTCACCACATCCATCAACCTTTTCTTTGGTTTTCCTCTCGCTCTTTTGCCTGGTAGCTCCATTGTCAGCACCCTTCTACCAAGATACTCACTCTCTCGCCTCTGAACATGTCCAAACCATTGAAGTCTGCTCTCGAACCTTGTATCCAAGACATCCAACTTTGGCTGTCCCTCTAATTAGCTCATTTTTAATCCTATTCAACCTGCTCACTCTGAGTGAGAACCTTAACATCTTCATTTCTGCCACCTCCAGTTCTGCTTCCTGTTGTCTCTTCAGTAACACCGTCTCGAATCCGTACATCATTGCCGGCCTCACCACTGTTTTATAAAATGTGAAATAAAGCTTAAGTATTTGCTAACCCTAACTGAAACATGTATGTCGTAAATTGTATAGTTGAGGTGTTTGTTTTTGACTCTGAGTTTTTGTTTTTTCTGAATTGTTAGTCACCTGTCAGCAGTCGGAATAATGTTAAGGTCTCTGAAGCATTAGATGTCATCATTTGTGACCTCTCAGAAAACGATGTAGAGAGAGCGACCGATATCACAGTTGAGTCGCCCAGAAATGAGTCAAGGTGAGTCAACTGACTTTACAGTCTAGTAATCTTTGGTTTATATCCAGGACAGTTATGGTGCTGTATTAGATAAATACTGAAGTGAAATGGGGAGGGGGGTTTAGAAAGTGGTTTATTAATTCACAAATGTGTATTCATTCAAGAAACAGGTTGAACAGTTGGTGTGAAGTCACTTAGCTCGAGTTTTAAACTAAAGCTATGAATACTAGTCCCTATGGAGAGTGCATTGTACAGTATTATCTGTCAGACTGTCCCAGAGCAGCTGTGGCCCTACAAGTAGGTTACCCCCACTAGGATGTCACTGTGGAGGGGTGTGTGCAATTGTAAAGCTTGTTTGTGTACATTGAAAACCACTATATAAGTGTATAAATTGGACATTATAGCCAATGTCTGTTCCAAGTTACAAATGCTCTTTACGGTGGAACCTTGATTTAACGGCCTTGTAGTTGCGGGGTTTCGTCCTTTACACCACATTGTCTGCTTTATTCAACCATTTTTGTTTGTGTCCATATGCACCCATATTACAGTACAATAAAAAAAATTCAACATTTTCCATGGCCTAAAATGCCCAATACAGTACAAATTTATTGTACTTTTTTTTTTTTTTAAAGTTTCTCACAAATTTTACATTTTATCCAAACTTACCATGATATGGTGTGCTTGGTGATGAAAAATTAGTAATGGCAAGTCGAGGCAGGCAGCTTTCATGAGCCATAAAGATGTAGTGTTCAAATCCATTACAATGGCATAGACAAACTGCTTGACAAAGAGACTGACGGCACAACACAACAGAGTACAGTACAGCTCCTGAGACATCTCTTGAATCTTTAAAAAAAAAAAAAAAAGAAAAAAGCCTGCTCACGCCTGATGAAAGTATCCATCCCCCTTGAACTTTTCAACCTTTCGCCACATTTCAGGCTTCAAATATAAAGATATATAATTAAAATCTTTTGTCAAGAATTAACAACAAGTGGGACCCAATTATGAAGTGGAACAAAATTTATTGGATATTTTTTAAAAAATTTCAACAAAAACCTGAAAAAGTGGGGCATGCAATATTTTTCAGCGCCCTTGCATTAATACCTGGTATTGCCACCTTTTACTGGAATTACAGCTGCAAGTTGCTTGGGGTATGTCTATCAGTTTTGCGCATCGAGAGACTGAAATTCTTGCCCATTCATCCTTGCAAAACAGTTCAAGCTCTGAGGTTGGATGGATACCGTTTGTGAACAGCAATCGTCAGCTCTGCCCACAGATTCTCGATTGGATTCAGGTCTGGACTTTCACTTGGCCATTCCAACAGCTGGATACGTTTATTTGTGAACCATTCAATTATAGATTTGGCTTTATGTTTTGGATCATTGTCCTGTTGGAACATAAATCTCCATTCCAGTCTCAGGTCTTTTGCAGACTCCAACAGGTTTTCTTCCAGAATGGTCCTGTATTTGACTATATTCATCTTCCCATCAATTTTAACAATTTTCCTTGTCCCTGCTGAAGAAAACCAGGCCCAAACCATGAGGCTGCCACCACCATGTTTGACAGTGAGAATGGTGTTTTCAGGGTGATGAGCTGTGTTCCTTTTACGTCAAACATATCGTTTTGGATTGTGGCCAAAAACTTCGATTTTGGTTTCATCTGACCGGAGCACCTTCTTCCGCATGTTTGGTGCGTCTCCCAGGTGGCTCGTGGCAAAACTTTAAACGAGACTTTTTATGGATATCTTTGAGAAATGGCTTTTTTCTTGCCACTCTTCCATAAAGGCCAGATTTGTGCAGTGTACAACTGATTTGTTGTCCTATGGACAGACTCTCCCACCTCAGCTGTAAATCTCTGCAGTTCATCCGGAGTGATCATGGGCCTCTTAGCTGTATCTCTGATCAGTCTTCTCTTTGTTTGAGGTGAAAGTTTAGAGGAACGGCCGGGTCTTGGTAGATTTGCAGTGGTCTGATACTCCTTCCATTTCAATATGATTGCTTGCACAATGCTCCTTGAGATGTTTAAAGCTTTGGAAATCTTTTTGTATCCAAATCCGGCTTTGTGTACCACTTGTTGTTGATTCTTGACAAAAAAAAATTGTATTTTATATCTTTATGTTTGAATTCTGAAATGTGGCGAAAGGTTGAAAACTTCAACGGGGCCGAATACTTTAACAAGGCACTGTATATGTGACCATAGAGCTCCTACTATCATGGCCGCCACGACATAGGTACTGGCTGGATCTAGTCATAGTGTATATCTGTGACACAGAAATAAATGTCCTAGTCTCTCCCTATATTGTGCCACAGTGCCAGTAAACAACTGTGTCCAGTTGTAGAATTAAGATTTTTCCAACAGAAGTTTGAGTGACAGCTGGAAACTATAGTTGATACGAACAGTCTGTTTGTTCCAATGTCCGTTAAAATGAGATCTGTCAAATCGAGGTGCCACTATACTTGCAATTCATATAACCACAGTCCTAGGGAAGAGTGGTTGTAAAATTGTTGCAAACGACAAGCTTATAGTGGGTATAGAAAGTGTTCAGACCCCCTTGAATTTTTCACGATTTGAACTGCCTGCAGAGCTCAGACACAGAATTCTGGCAAGACAAAGATGGGCAAGGTTTAAAAAAATTAAAAAAAATAATTCTGCTGCACTTGAGATTCCGAAGAGCACATAACTAAAGAAATGCAATCATAATCTTTGGATTATGATTGAATGCCTGTTTGGCATTCCATGAAAATAAAATTGGATCCAGCCAAACCTGTCTTATACCAGAGAACAGGGCAAGTCACTTCAACATAGACATATTTTGGCAAACAAATTATGAAATTTCTTCCTGATTGTGACAATATTCTTCCCCAATAAATAGTGTTAAAATGCTGTAATTCCCAACGCACAACTATGTCTCTCTATATCCATTTTCTAGCTTTCTGAAAGTTGCTTACAACAGTTGTTAACATTTGTTGTAACTAAATCCAAGCATTATTCATTTATGTTTCACCTTTATCGGGCACTGGCCCTACCACAGAAGCATGCAGGAGGAAAAAGTTCTTACATACACAATACAAGCAAGGCCAGATCTGACAGAGCACACCCACATTTTCTGGTTGCGCCACCCGTAGTGAATATCTGGCACAAAGGTGTTTAAATTGCTGATGTAGTCGACAGGAGAATGCAGACCGCCACAATAGTGCATAGCTTGTCCGCCTTTTGTGACTAAGCACATGGATTGATTATGACCCTTAGTGACTGGTGAGAAATTAATTTCTTCGAATTAACTCTGTTCTTCAACTAATAATACACTGCACAATAAACATTTAACAAAACCTCAAGTCAACATTGAGTTAGAACTGAGTTTGTCTCTTGACGACCAGGATAACTTGTTGCAGGGTTGAGAATTTTCCGCCCATTGGCGGATTTCCGACTTTTCAGACCAAAATGACCATTCTCGAGATAAACACAAATCCGTTGATAAAATTTCAAGCGGGGGGTTGGGTATAGTGCGCCTGCCCCTCGGCGGTGGGCTCCGAGCTGCAAGTTCAGCTTAGTGCTAGCACAAGCACGACTATCATATGCCGTTCTAACTTGCTCGGTAGTGTAAATATTTGCATTTTGCGACATAAACAAAACTTGTTTGCGGCAGATTACTCGATTGGACAACAGAGTTATAAAGTAGAACGATCCAATCATGTTAGTGGTTAATCGGGTTTCACCATTGCCATGTACATGTGTTCTCGGTTCTCAGAAATCACAGTGTAACTTGTTAGTTAGCCAAATAATGGCGCGTGGGACTTAGTGCAAACTGAGCGAAGGTGTGTTCAAAGTTTTACGATGGCGAAAGTGTGAGGAAAAAAAGGATGAAGATCAAGTGAGTGGTAGGGTTATTTTTATTCATATTATTTCATAAATTTGTGCTTCATCTCTACACTATACTAATTCTATGAATAACTGACTGCATATCAAAAAGAAAATATAATGGTGTATCCAGATTAAACCGTGAAAGAGATTGGAAATTCATTCTGAAGTTTGGCAAATGGTGAAACTCTTATATGTAATGTGCTTCAAATAAGTACATTAATTCAAGCATTGAAGAAATGAAACTGATATTTCAATTTTTGCTGTACTGGTAGAGCACCAAACAAGGGACATTTTTTCCACAAATACAGTTAAATTCAGTGAAATTAATGGTTTTGGGCCTAACAAATTGCTAAAATCACTTAGCTTCAGGGGGCTTCGCCCCCTGGGCCCCCTGGTCCCCCAACGGGGCGCGGTGCCTGCAGCCCCCAGACCCCTGGCTACTTTTCAGACTTTTTTCTCATTTAGCATTCTCATCTCTGTTGTTGTGATTGAACAATGAATTCTGCTCTTCTCCTCCTCAAGCCGTCACCTTATCGTGGTGTAGTGGTTTCTCTGTCCCGATGATCCTTGGAGCTAAGTTGTCTGGGGCTTCATGCCCCTGGTTGGGTCACCCATAGCAAACAGGTTCTATGTGAGGGACCAGACAAAGTATGGCTCTATAAACCCCTATGACGAATAAAAATAATGGAGCTTAAGGACATGCGTCACTGGTGCCAGGCCTGGAGCTGGGGCTCGAAGGCGAGCACTTGGTTGCCGGGGCTGCACCAATGGGGGTCAACCGGGCATAGCCCAAAAGGGTAGCATGGGTCCCCCCTCCCATGGGCTCACCACAAGTGAGAGGGGCCATAGAGGTCGGTGCAATAGAGCTGCACGGTAGCCAAAGGCGGGGAGCTTGACAATCTAATCCGCACCTACAAAAACTAGCTCTAGGCACATGGAATGTCACCTCTCTGGCAGTGAAGGAGCCAGATCTGGTGCATGATGTCGAGATGTTCTGACTAGATATAGTCGGACTTGAGAGGTTGAACTCTGTTCCACTCTGTGGAGTTACCATTTGTGAGAAGTGCCTAGCAGGTATGGGTTTACCTATAATCAGCACCTCCAAATCTGAGACCATGATCCTTAATCGGAAAAGGGTTACGTGCCCTCTTCGGCTCGGGGATGAGATCTTGCCCCACTTGGGAGGAGTTTTAAGTTCAGTATCTAGGGATTTTGTTCATAAGTGAGGGAAGAAAGAAGCGGGAGATCAACAGGCGGATCGGTGCCGCATTTGCAGTGATAATTAGTAAAGCTGACAGGCTTGGTGATCCGATCCGCAGCTACAGAAACTAGCTCTAGGATCAGTGCAGCGTCTGCAGTGATGCAGACTTTGTATCAGTCCATTGTGGTAAAGAGGGAGCTACGTCAAAAGGCGACGTTCTCAATTTACCAGTCGATCCACATTCCTACCCTCACCCATGGGCAGGAGCTGTGGGTCGTGACCGAAAGAACAAGATCCCGGATACAAGCGGCCAAAATGAGTTTACTTTGCAGGAGGTCCGGGCTTTCACTTAGAGATAGGGTGAGAAGCTTAGCCATTAGTGTTGAGCCATTGCTCCTCCCCATTAAGAGGAGCCAGATGAGGTGGCTAGAGGATCTTATTCGGATGCCTCCCAGATACCTCTCTGGTGAGGTGTTCCGGGCACGTCCCACGTGAGACAGACCCTGGGGGCGACCCAGGACACAATGGAGAGACAATGTCTTTCAGCTAGGGAAGACCTCGGAATTCATCCTGAAGAGCTGGATGAATTGGCTGGGGAGAGGGAAGTCAGGGTATCCCTGCTAAAGATCCTGCCCCCCGACCCAATACGAAAAAGCGGTAGAAGATGGATGAATGGATGGAAATTCTTTCTCTCTCTCTCTCTCTCTCTCTCTCTCTCTCTCTCTCCCCCCCATATCTCCCTCCCTCCCTCTCCCCCCTGTGTACCATAAAATCCTGAAGGAGAATGGCTGGCCATCAGTTTGTGGCCTCAAACCCAAAGGCTGTTGGATCATGCAGCAGGACAACAATCTGAAGCACATCAGCAGGTCCACCTCTGTATGGCTCTGATGATTTGAAACATTTGTATGTGATATGCAAAAAAAAAAAAAAAAAAATTAAAATCAGGATGGGAGCAAATTCTTTTTCACAGCACTGTAATTCACTCACTGCACCAAATGTGTACTGACATGCCTCTTTTAAATTTCCACAGTGATGTCGAAATAGTGGAACTAGATTTGGACGCCTGCCCAGTAATGGAAGCTGAGGTTGAGGCCAGCACAATCTGCATAGATGATGTCAAAGAGGATGCGGTTGTGGGGCACCAAAGGATTGACACATTGGACTGCAGCCGACCAGCCAACAGCGCTCTTCAACTTAATAAAGCATCTGGGCTTAATCTGGAAGACCCTGTAAAGATGATGGACTCCATACTGAAGGAGAATGGAGCTATCTCACAAAATATTAACCTCTTGGGCAAGTAAGTTCAGTGTAGTGTCTGCAAATGTGTATTTATTCAGGGAGAGACTTTAAAGCAGTGAGTCCCAAGCTTCATTGAACCAAGGCACATATCTTACATTTGAAAAATCTCATGGCACAGCAACAAACAAAAATGTCACGAATAGTGGATACACAAATCAATAATACTCTTTTTGCCATAAAATTGAAGAGCATTGTTCTGTTTTTATATGCCACTGTCATAGGTGAACAAGGATACTTTTATAAATAAATGTTTTAACCAATTAGGTGAAATTTGATCATTTCCAACAGCACACCAGAAGAGTTCTCAAGGCACACTACTTTAATGTATTAATCGTGATTAACTCCAGTCGCTTGATTAGGTTTTGAAAGGGTATAGATTTTAGTAACATTTTGTGTTTCAAATTGCAACCTTTGTCAGTCCACAATTTCTTGGTATACCGATTAGTGACAAACTCGGCGAGAATTGCGTGAACAGTGTTGCTGCGACTGATGAGAGGTAATTATTATTATTATTATTTTTTTTTTCTAAACTTCCCAGTGGAAACCTTTCCAATAGGTCATGTAATATGTACTCTATTTTGACAATGTAATGTTAAATCCTCGCTCATTTAATATTGTTTTAAGATCGACAATAACGAATTTTCAGGGACGCTGCCATTTTCGCGAGTCCATTGACCTACGTGCGCGGATGTGACGTGTACCGTGCCGAAACAAAGGCTCGGTTACATGGGACACCATTTATGCCCAGTGCTGATTTCTCGGATTTATCCTCATCTGATGAAGAAATGGCAGTATCGGTTGATCGAGAAGTCGGAGGAATACTTCCATACACAGCCGTCAGCGGCTCGGCCGCTCGGTTGATTGGGAAGACGGAGGAATACTTCCATACACAGTCGTGGGCAGTGCCGCTCATGCTGCCGCGGGCCGCGTAACTAGTTAGCATGCCTGGAGCCGCTCATGGCTGTGTATGGAAGTATTCCTCCATCTTCCTGATCAACCAATACTGCTATTTCTTCATCAGATGAAGATAAATCTGAGAAATCAGCGCTGGGCATAAATGGTGTCTCCTATGTAATCGAGCCTTTGTTGCACGTCACAACCATGCACGTAGGTCATGTGACTCGCGAAAATGGCAGCGCTCCTGAAAATTCGTAATTGTCAATAAAAATCTTCTCAAAACAATATTAAATGAGAGAGGATTTAACATAACATTGTCAAAATAGAGTACATATTACATGACCTATTGGAACATTGTTAGTGCAAACCAGTGGATTTCCCTTCAAAATGTGTTTTATTTGGGCATAGGATTTTGTATTGAAATACAATCAAATAATTTTTTTCAGTGGAAACAATATTCCTGTCAGTCAGTTGATTCATTGATTGATTCAGATCCCCACTCAAATCAAATATAAAATATACAGTCACTCACATTTGAAAACTGTACGGGTGTGGTCAGTCATGCCCGCAGATAAAGTTGCGGGTGTGATTACGGATGAAATCTCAAAACCTTAAAATAACTTACTGGAATAAAATAACATAACTGTAAATTAAAAATAAATTAAATACATAACTAAAATAGAAAACTAAAATTTCAAACTCAGAAATGTTAATTTCCAATTTCAACTGTTATTAGTAGAACATGTCTTCAGTTCGTTATACTCCTTTTGATTTGAGGTTTTAAGGTTATAAACAGCCTGCAAAATATGGGTTTGTCTCATGGAGCAGTACGTTGTCACATGGCAAGGTAAACTCATTTACCGCTGTAGTTGTTTTTTTTTGTTTTTCTTTTTTAAATCCATGGACTAGATGTGTTTTTTTTATAATACTTTACTATTAGGCTAGTGATAGGCCATGGTGTGAAATATTGCCTTAACTAACTAACCAACATTCTTTACAAATCCATCATCTAATACAAATAAATTATTGGTAGGTATGAAGGTAGCCTGTGTAAAACCTTTTCCAGTTCTGATTGAACTGTGACCTTAGAGGTCTCTTATTATTTAGAAGCTTGCATTTCAACTTTTGTGAAATCTGAACCATAGCTATACCTCTTTAGAACACCAAATATTTCCACTAAGGTCCACTTACAGAAAAATTTAAGCCTGCATGGCCACTAATCGTGTACTGGAGGTGAAAATTTTCAAGCCATTTTAATATTATTTATTAACATAGATCAGTCACTCACATTTGAAAAATGTACGGGTGTGGTCAGTTATGTTTGCAGATAAAGTTACGGGTGTGACGAGGGATGGAATCTCAAGACCTTAAAATAACTTACTGGATTAATATATGTACTAACTGTAATTTACGTAACTAATTTAAAAATAGAATAAACAAACGCATAACTAAAGTAGAAAACAAAAATTTCAAACTCATAAATGTTCATTTCCAATTTCAACTGATATTAGTAGAACATGATATGAAACTGCATTTAAAATTTTTCATCAATAAAAATTCTTGATCTGACAAACTTTACCTGAAGAAAAGTTAAATGCACTGGCCTGTCAAAGAATAAACACAAACGGTCTATACCTGCAATGTTTTGAAAATGCTAAGGGGGTGCACGTGCGCTCCCCTGCTACTACCCTAAATAGGAGACCGGCTGCAAGAACGCGCCTTTATGTGCGTGCGTTCAACGTATTGGCCACACTTAGTCGATAGTTTTTGGGGTTTTTTGGGCCCACCATCACACGATCAACCAAAACTGCCTCGCGATCGACGCATTGAGCACCCCGAGTGTAACTGAATTTCCTTTTATATGGCTCATTATGTTGATGACTTTCAACGTAAATGCGCTTGCAGTACGTGAAGAAGCTCTGAACATGCCCTTTTGACATCACTTCTGGACATGCTCAGTACGGTTAACTTGCATTTCCTATTTCCGGGTGAAGACTGATTTTTTTAGGAGCAGGCTTGTTTAGTCAACATTTATGAAATAAACAAGTAAATTAATGTCAAGACTACACAAAATAAGCGACGTCTTTCAATATCTATTTTTTCTACTCGTAACAAATTTTATGTGCTTGGTTTTTCGTGCTCGACTGTGCAGACTTTAGAGTGCGAATGCACATGAGCGCGGTTGGGCTCGTCAAATGTGAGTGACTGTAACTAAACCAAGCCAAATATGAACTATAAATTTGAAAGGTCGCTTGAAGCTTTGTTTCTTTTTTTTTCACAATGATATCTGTTTTTCTTGTTGTAAAACTGATTTATTGCTTGCAGAATATCGTGAGCAATGCATGTTGAAAGCTAAATGATGCTCCGAAACAGTTTTAAGGTTAATGTTATGTTGCCTCCTTTATTTAAAATGGAGAATTAGCTTTTTGTGCACTGTATTGTCTGTGCTTTCATCTTTGATCAAGCTGTGCCAAGGTGGAGTTTTAACATAAGACACCATCTCATCCTGTACTTTATATTTTGGCTTCAGACCAGACCTTTTTTTACTCAAAAAAGCGGGCGGAGTCAGGTGAGCAGCGGACTCTGCCGTGTTTAAAAAAAAAAAAAAAAAAAAAAAAGTCAAGGTTGTGGTTCACTGCGCTGGATTGGTTTTCAAGTGTGCTGAGAATGTCTATGTATTTGTACTCGTAACAAATTTTACGTGCGTGATTTTTCATACTCGACTGTGCAAATTTGCGAGCTCGGTCGTGCTCGTCAAATGTGAGTGACTGAATATAACAAAATCTATGTATGAAATCCAATGAATTGGGATTAATCACAAAATCTCCAATTACGTAGACTCTGGGGTGGGCGAATGGGTCGGGGGAGTCCCACTCGTAATATTTATACGTTGTTCTGTTGAAGGGAGGACATTTGAAATGTTCATAAAAAGCAAGC